>NW_006921766.1:4444488-4461589 GCF_000298275.1 Orycteropus afer afer | reverse complement strand
TGTCCATGGATATCATTGCAAGCAGGCCACACCCCTAGGGAAACTCCCCTTGGGCAGACTGGCCACTCAGAACTCAGTCATCTGATCTATCATGGGAACAACCACACAGAACTGGGGTCCAGCCAAGTTGACACACAGCTCCAACTATCACATGTGCTTATAGTTATATCTAATAATGTATTTATGCCCTGAATTAGGGTCCCTATGTTTGTTTCTATTTTTTTCTGTGATAGTTTTTATGGTTTTACCTTTTACATTCAGGTCTTTTTCATTTTTATTTTTTCCCTGCCCAGTAACCCTCCCCAACCCCCATGCCCCTCATAGTTATGCACTCCTGTAGGTTCTGCATTTCCTCTGTGTGAATGTTGCCCCCTGGTGCCCTGTGGTCTATTGCTCCAAGGGATGCATTTCCAGAGAGTATGTGGATGCGTCACCCTAGGTTGAGTGGTCTGCTTGTACATCTTGTTTACTGTTGGGCTGAGAGCCAGCCCCTGGGAGTGAGTTTTATTCCAGGCCCAAAATGTATCCCAGGGCCATAGTATTAGAGGTCTCACCAGACTCCATCCAACCAATAATTCTGGTCATTATTGAGTTTTTGGATTTTGTTCCACATTTTTCCTCCTACTCTATCCAGGATCTCCAGATTTGATCCTTTACTGAGTAGGTGGCATTGGTAGCCAGGCACTATCTAGTTCTTCTGGTCTCAAGGGCCATCATGTCTGAGGGCTGATGATTTCCACATGCCCTTGTTTTCTTGCAATCTTCTTCACATCTGACAATAAGAGACCATTAGCTGCATTTTAGATGGCTGCTTGCGAGCTTTTAAGACCCCAGTTGCTACTTACCAATGTAGGATGAGGAACAAGACTTTTATGTATTTTGTTGTGCCAATTGAGTTTGGTGTCCCCCGGTACTATGGCCCTGAGTTGGTAGATCTGTTGGATCTCTCTCACACAGTGTCTGGCTGTCTGTGAGGGATTACACTATGTCTGTCTTCTGTTGTTTCTGTGAAGATTGCAGGTGTTTTGTATCACTGGTATCTGTGCAAGATTAGCCTCTGTTGAATCTATCCTTGGTCCAGAGTATACTCTTATTTACTGACCCCCATCTGATCTTCTCACATGTTTATGTGTTTATCTGTAGACTGGTGTTGACGGTAATGCAGGGTTGTGTATATACTGGTTTGTATTAGCATCTGTCATCTATATCTTATGTACACAATTCAGCATCCTCCCTTTTCCAAATGTTATCATGGTGGTCACAGACTCTTTCTATACCATCCTTCCCCTTACCTACATCAGCATGTGGCTTCCAACTTGTCTAAACTTAATCCCTCCTCTTCCCTCTCCACCCCAGTAACCTAGAACATGAGTCCTCTTTCACAAGCAAACCCTTCTTTGTCTTTTTACATTAATGGGCTCATACAGTATTTGTCCTTCTGCGACTGACTTACCTCATTCAGCATAATGTCCTCCAGGCTCATCCATGTTGTGAGATGATTCATGTATCCTTCATTGTTCTTTAATGTAGCATAGCATTCCATTGTGTGAATGTACCATAATTTGGTTATCCATTCATCTGTTGATGGGCATTTAGGTTGTTTCCATCCCTTTGCTGTAGTGAATTGTGCTGTGATGAACATAGTTGTGCATATGTCTGTTCGAGTCCTTCCTCTCAACTCTTTAGGATATATTCCTAGAAATGAAATTGTTGGGTCAAATGGTATTTCTATTTTCAGCTTTTTAAGGAAACACCATACTGTTTGCCACAATGGTTGTACCATTTTACAATCCCACCAGCAGTGCACAAGAGTTACAATCTCTCCACAACCTCACCAGCATTTGTTATTTTCTGTCCTGTTGAACTTTGCTATTATTGCTGGGGTGAGATGTTATGTCATCATTGTTTTGATTTGCATCTCTCTAATGACTAAAGACAGTGAGAAATTCCTCTTGGGTTTGTTGGCCACCAGCATATCATCTTTAGTGAAGTGTCTGTTCAAGTCTTTTGCCCATTTTTGAATTGGATTGTTTGTCTTTTTGGTGTTGAGGTGTTGAAGTTTTCTATACATTTTGGAGATAAGTCCTTTGCCAGATATGTCATAGGCAAATATTTTCTCCCAATCTGTAGGTTCTTTTTTTTTTTTTTACCCTTTTGACAAAGTCTTTTGATGTGCATAAGAATTTAATTTGTAAAAGGTCCCAGTCATCTAACTTCTCTTCTACCTCTTATGAATTCTGGGTTATGTTTGATAGTCTATTTATGCCATAAATTAGGTCTCCTAGATTTGCCCCTATTTTATCTTTGATGAATTTTATAGTTTTGGGTTTTACATTTAAGTCTTTGATCCAGTTCTTTCATCCAACTTGAGTTTGTTTTTGTGCTTGGTGTGATATAAAGGTCTTATTTCATTTCTCTGCAAATGGATAATCCCATTTTGCCAGCACCATTCATTAAAAAGTCTCCCCTTCCCCACTTAATGAGTTTGGTCCTTCTCTTACATTATTTCTAAAAAAAAATAAAAAAGAAACAAGGAAACGTATTATTATGGATCTCTTAGACATAATCAACAACTCACAGGATTGGTTTTCTGGCTTTGAAGTCTGACTTAGTTGTCTAGTGCTGCTATAACAAAAATACCACAAGCTGATTGTCTCAATCAGCAGAAGTTTATTCTCTCACTGTTTAGGAGGCTAGAAGTCTGAAGTCACAGTACTGCCTTTAGGGGAAGGTTTTCTTTCTGTGGGAAATTCCTTATCTCCTTTCAGCATTCATGGACTCAGTGTCCCTTGGAAATCACCATGTATTTGGCATCAATCTTTCCATAGGTGTAGGAAGTCTTCATCATTTCCCTGGGTCAACAGTACAAGCTCCACCTCCAGTTCTTCTTCTTTGGTGGTAATCAGATCCTGATCTTTGCTCATGTGTTTAATCTCTTTTATATCTCAAAAGAGATTGACTCAAAATACAACCTAATCCTGTAGCTTGTATCCTGCCTTATTAAAATAACCACCTCTAATCTTGCCTCATTAACATCATGTTGTTGTTAGGTGCCGTGGAGTTAGCTCTGACTCATCGTGACCCCATGTACAACAGAAGGAAACACTGCTTGTTTGTGTGCCAGCCTCATAATCCTTGCTATACCTGAGCCCATTGTTGCAGGCATTGTGTCAATCCATCTTGTTGAGAGTTGTGATAGTTGGAGCTGTGTGTCAACTTAGCTGGACCCCAGTTCTGTGTGGTTGTTCCCATGAGGGGATCAGATGACAGTGTTCTGAGTGGCCAGTCTGCCCAAGGAGAGTTTCCCTAGGGGTGTGGCCTGCTTCCAAGATATCCAGGGACATCCTGGGAAGAGACACATTCTTTGAAGGATTGGAACCCTGGTGTGTGGACTACAGACTTCGGTGAGTGAGCAGCCCACCACTCGGCCTGGAGATCTTGGATTCGTCTTTTGTTGGAGTCAACAACCAACCTTGAATTTCTCGGCCCCCTGTGCTTATGGAAGCTAAGGCTGCTGCCAGCCCGTTTTCCTCCAGAGACTTGGACTTGTAGGCTTGGACTTGTCGGCTTCTATACACTTGTGAGCCATTTTCCTAAGATAAATTTCTCTATATATATAAATAAATATATACACTTTGCTGGTTTTGTGTTTCTCTAGAGAACCCAATCTAACACAAGAGTCTTCCCCTCTTTTGCTGACCCTCCACTTTACCAAGCATGGTATCTTTCTCCAGGGAATGGTCCCTTCAGGTAACATGACCAAAGTAGATGAGATGAAATCTGACCATTCTGGCTTCCAAGGAGCATTCCAGCTGCACTTCTTCCAGTACAAATTTGTTCATTCTTCTGTCAGTACATGGTACTTTCAGTATTCTTTTCCAATACCACAACTCAAATGCATCAACTCTTCTTTGGTCTCCCTTATTCATTGTCCAGCTTTCACATGCATATAAGGCTATTGAAAGTACATAGTTTGGGGTAGGCACACCTTAGTCTTCAAAGAGACATCTTTGCTCTTCAGCACTTTAAAGAAGTGTTTTGCAGCAGATTTACCCAGTACAATACGTTGTCTGATTTCTTGACTGCTGCTTCCATGAGTGTTGATTGTGGATCCAAGTAATATGAAATCTTTGACAACCTCAATCTTTTCTCCATTTATCATGATGCCGCTTATAAGTCCAGTTGCAAGGACTCTCATTTTCTTTATGTTGAGGTATAATCCATACTACAGACTGTAGTCTTTTATCTTATTGCTAAGTATTTCAAGTCATCTTCACTTTCAGCAAGCAAGGTTGTGTCGTCTGCATATCTCAGGTTGTTAATGAGTCTTCCTCCAATACTGATGCTGTGTTCTTCTTCATATAGTCCAACTTCTCAGATTACTTGCTCAGCATACAGATTGAATAAATATGGTAAAAGGATATAACACTGACATACTCCCTTCCTGGTTTTGAACCATACAGTGTCCCCTTATTTTGTTTGAACAACAGCCTCTTGTCTATGTACAGATTTCTCATGAGCACAATTAAGTGTTCTGGAATTCCCATTCTTCTCAATGTTATCCATAATTTATTATGATCTACACAGTCAAATGCTTTTACATAGCCAATTAAACACAAGGGAACATCCTTCTGGTATTCTTTGCTTTCAGCTAAGATCTACCCAATGTCAGCAATGAAATCACTAGTTTCACATCTTCTTTTGAATTCAGCTTGAATTTCTGAAAGTTCCCTGTCAATATACTGCTGCAACCAGTTTTTAATTATCTTCAGCAAAATTTTACTTGCATGTGATATTAATGATATTGTTACATAATTTGAATATTTTATTGGATCCTTTTCATCGGAAATGGGTACAAATATAGATATTCTCCAATCAGTCTGCCAGGTAACTATCTTCTGAATTTCTTGACATAGATGAGTGAGTGCCTTCAGCACAGTATCCATTTGTTGAAACATCTCAATGAATATTCCACCAATTTCTGAAGCATTGCTTTTTGCCAATTCCTTCAGTACAGATTCAACTTTTTCCTTCAATACCATTGGTTCTTGATCATGTGCCACCTTCTGAAATAGATGAACATGGACCAATTCTTTTTGGTACAGTGACTCTGTGTATTCCTTCCATCTTCTTTTGATGTTTCCTGAATCATTTAGTACTATGCCCATAGAATCTTTCAATATTGCAACTCGAGGCTTGATTTTTTTTCTTCAGTTCTTCCAGGTTGAAAAATATTGAGCATGTTCTTCCCTTTTTATTATCTAATTGCTGGTATTTGAATATTTCATTATGATAATTCACTTTGTCTTCTTGAACTGCTCTTTGAAATCTTCTGTTCAGTTACTTTATTTCTTCCATTTGCTTTAGCTACTCTCTGTTCAAGAGCAAGTTTCAGAGTCTCCTGTGACATTCATTTTGGTCTTTTCTTCCTTTTCTGTCTTTTAAATGACTTCTACTTTCTTCATTTATGATGTTCTTGATGTCATTCCACAATTCATCTGGTTTTTGGTCATTGGTGTTCAATGTGTCAAACCTATTCTTTGGATGATCTCTAAATTCAGGTGAAATATAATCAAGTTCATATTTTTGTTCTTCTGGACTTTAGCTTCAACTTGAACTTGCATATGAGCAATTGATGGCCTTTTCCACAGTCGGCTCCTGGCCTTGTTTTGGCTGAAGGTATTGAGCTTCTCCATTGCCTCTTTCTACAGATGTAGTCAACCTGATTCCTGTGTATCCCATCTGGCAAGGTCTACATGTATAGCCACTATTTATGTTGTTGAAAAAAGGGTATTTGCAATTAATATGTTGTTAGCCTTGCAAAATTCTATCATGCCATCTCCAGAGTTGTTTTTATCACCAAGGCCATAATTTTCCAACTACCAATGATTCTTCTTTGTTTCCAACATTTGAATTCCAGTCACCAGCAATAATTAATGTATTATTAATATTAATACATTATTATTGCATGTTTGGTCTATTTCAGACTGCAAAAGTTGGTAAAAATATTCAATTTCTTCATCTTTGGCTTTAGCATTTGGTGTGTAAGTTTGAATAACAGTAATATTAACTGATCTTCCTTGTAGGTGTGTGGCTATTATCCTAGCACTGACAGCATAATACTTCAGGATAGATCTTAAAACATTCTTTTTGACAATGAATGTGACACCATTCCTCTTCAATTTGTTATTCCTGGCATAGTAGATCATATGATTGTCTAATTCAAAATGGCTCATACCAGTTCATTCCACCTCACTAATGCCAAGGATATCAATATTCATTCCATTTCATTATTGACAAATTCCAATTTTCCTTGATTAATGCGTTGTACATTCCATGTTCTTATTATTAATGGATATTTGCAGCTATTTTTTTGCATTTTGAGTTGTATTCCATCAGCAAATGGAGGTTCCAGAAGCTTTACTCCATCCACATCATTAAGGCAGCCTCCACTTTGAGGAGGCAGCTCTTCCCCAGTTGTCGTTTGAGTGCCTCCCTACCTGAGGGGCACATCTTCTGGTACTATGTTGATGTTTCAGGGATATTCATAAAGTTTTCCAGTAATATATAAGACCAAATTTCACCATTGTTCATAAGGTTTTCACTGACCAAGCTTTTCAAAAGTGGATGGCCCAATCCTTCTTCCCAGTTTGTGTTAGTCTGGAAGCTCTCCTGAAACCTGTCCACCATGGGTGACCCTGCAGGTGTTTGAAATACTGGAGGAATAGCCTCAAGACTCATAGCAACATGCAAACTACCAAAGTGTGACAAACTGACAGATGATTGCTATCAGCTCAGAACACAGTTGAATTTAGAAACTGATGTGTCCAGTTCTACATAGTAATCATTATTCTGAACTTAACTTAAAGTTAAATGTTTTCATTTGATGCTATAAAGAAATTATTGGTAATTTTTTAGACATGATAATGGTATTATGGATATATGTGTGTGTATAGTATGTGTTGCTGGATATATGTGTGTATGTATGTGTGTATACATATATTAAAAAAAAAAAAAAAAAAAAAACCCAAAACCAAACTCACTGCCATCAAGTCAATCCTGACTCATAGCTCCCTCTCCTTGAGTTTCTGAGGCAGTATCACTACAGAAGTAGATTGCCTAATCTTGTATACATATACACACACACACATACACATATATATGGATATAGATATATAAATATATATCAACAAATACATATATACCTATTTTTTTCCTATATTTTAGAGATATATAGTGAAGTATTATGATGTGCCATATGGAATTTCCTTCAAAATAATCCAAGATGGAGAAGTAGAATGTGTGAAATAAAACATTAGTCATAAATTGATCATTGTTAAAACTATTGATAGAGGGTCATTGTGGTAGTTAAGTCTGTGTGTCAACTTCGCTGGGCCTGATTGAGTGGCTGGGCAGCTGAATGTAGTATTCCCCATGATGAGACTGGTAATCAACTCCATGGTGGAATCTACTGTGAGCAGCTGAGCCTTAGGGATGTGGTCTGCTTCCTGTATATAAGAAGACATCTTGGGGAAAGGTCTCTAGCTTATGGCATGCTTGAACCCTACATCTACTCATGTCAATGTTCAGCAGTCTGCCATGCTCTGCTGACCTTGGGACTTTCAATGGACATGAATTAATGGCCTGCCATGTGGTTTGGTAGCATTGGGACCGTGCCTTTTTATTTGTCAACCTCGGGCTTGTCAGCCTCAGCAGCCAGCAGCTGAGTGAAGAAAAGCCTCAGTTTCAGTGGGCCAGAAGCAGGAGGCAGACCTGAAACTCAAGGTTAAGGGGCTTTCACCCAGCTCCTAGAGCCTGGCACTTTGAATTTGGGCTTAAAGCCTCCAAATTGTAAGAGAATAAAGTCCTGTTTGTTCAAGCATCCCATTTGTGGTATTTTCTTGTCAGAGCAGTACTAGGCAACCAAAAAAGTCATTATATTATCATCTCTACTTAAATATACCTTTAAAAATTTCCAAAATTAAAAAAAAAAAAAAAAGAAGTCTATCGACCTCTCTCAGTTTACTACTAGAGTAGGAACTCTGAGTTGGGCAGGGAAAGGTAAAGAGAAAGGGAAGTTTCTCCTGGACTAGTGTTTTACTAAGCTGGATCCACTATGAATTGGTTCATCCAGTATTTAAAACATACTTCTCATCTCATGGGCTTCTTCTGAACTTTCTTCAGGATCATCCATTCCTAGAGATTCCTCACCTGAAGCCTCCTGATGCTGGAGATGCATGCTCCTACAGCTCATCAATTGCTCCTCTCCTAACCCCTGGAAACAGGATAATGTCTTCAGATTCTCTGTGGTGAGATCTGTTAACACTTCAAGTTCTCCTCTTGCAAGACCTGTGGGATCCCACAGTTTATCTCTGCTTCACTGAAAATATTTATTTGTCCTTTACTGCAACAACTCTGTAATGCAGGCAGATTCTAATGGCTTTTCCTATTGCTTGCTTGCAATTAAGATTCTCAAGAGTGAGAAACCAGTCTCCTATAACTCCCAAACTGTGGAAAACATGAACCAAGTTCTCTCAATGGTACCACTAAGATTCTACTCAGTGGGAGAAAAAAATGTAAAACAAAATTGAAATTCTTAAAAATGTCCAGACTGACTGGACCCTGAGTGGTCTCATTCCCTGAGACTATTACCCTGGCACACTATTTAAACCTTGAACCAAAATTATCCCCTGAGATCACCTTATAACAGAAAAGCAGAGTGACATGTAAGCTAAAGGATATTACCCATAAGATTCACGCTGTACTGAATAAAACATCTGTATAAGTCAAAAAGTTCAACGTTTAGTCCAAAGCAAAGATGAGAAGATCATGGAAACTAGAGTACTGGAAAAAGAACAACCAGAACACAAGTAGTGAGAATGTTGACACGATGTTTAAAAAAAAAATAATAAAAGTAACTAATGTCATTGATCAATTTGTGTGGAAATTGTCAAAGGGGAGCCTAAATTTCTGTGTAAACATTCACCAAAAGAAAAAAAATATGTATTATTTTAAGAATAGATAAAGCTGCTATGACCACACACATAAAGAGTAGACTCCATTCATTGGGCTTGAGATTAGAGTCAGCCACATAATACCCTTCTTACCTTGGAACAAGATTGGAGTGGGAGGGGTCCACAGCACAACAGCTCTCTCTAAAATTTCTTCTCACACATCTTTTTTTCCCAAACTTCTTCCCTGAACCTTTTGTAGCTTCAGTGAAGGCAAAATATTTAAGAATCATTTAGCAATTCTTAGAGCCAAATTGCTTTGTTAAGTATGGTCTATCATCATCTCATTTTGAAACATGACATCTACTGTATCTCAATGTATCTGCTAAATATCCACACTAACATCCTATTACACTAAGAGTGGGAATAGGAGTAATTATAACTGTATTTGTTCATTGGATTCTGTATCTGGATGTAAAACAAAAATACATGAAATCCAATTTTGTTTCTTGAGTATATTTAATGAGCAGATTACTGTGCCAGACACTGGTGAGAAAGAACAAATGTAAATAATATACAATTCTTTCCCATGAAGGACTTATAAAATAATGGAAGATGAACTGTGCAAACGAACTATGTACTTTACTCTAGAACCTGAAGGAAGAAGTAAGTAGAGAGAAATGCCTGTTTATGGATGAGAAGATCCCATGTTTTAAAGGTGATATTTTTCCCAAATAGAACTATAAATTCAATGTATTTTCTATCAAAGGATATTTTTATGAATATCATAAATTGATCCTAGGATTTTTATGGAAATGTTAAAAGCCAAAAATAGTCAACAAATTTTCATAAACATACAATAGGTAGAGGAAGAGAAGAGTAAGAAGGGACCTATCCTATCAGATATTAAGACTGATTATAAAACTACTATGTTGAAAGCAAAGAGGTATTGGTGCAAGCATAGACTCATAGAAAAATAGAACAGAATGAAACCCCAGACATAGATCCATTTATATAAGGAAGTTTGGATAATGAAAGAAAAGTATTTTACATCAGTGATAGAGAACAATGAAATAAATGTTGCTAGGACAATCAGCTCTGGTAGCGTAGTGCCTAAGGCACTTGACTGCTAACCAGAAGTCTGGTGGTTCAAACCCACCAGCCACTCCTCGGAAGGAAGATGGGGCAATCTACTTCCATAGTGATACCACCTTGGAAACCCAAGGAGGGGTCACTATGAGTTAGGTCCGACTCAAAGGCACATAACAACAACAATAACAGGTCAATCAACTGTCCATATTGGAAAATGATAAATTTAGGTCCATAAATCACAACACATCAACAGATTTCCAGATTAATTTTAAAAATCCAAATTGTGAAAAGTAGAGCTTTAAAACACTAAAAAGAAAACAAATATGGCCAACTAGCTTACACTATACTAAAAACTTCTGGAGATAGCAACTAGAAGTTTGGAGGGAAAATACAAAAACAGTGAATTAAAGGCAATGGAGAGTGGAAAAAAATAACTCAGTTGACACTTGGAAGAAGGGATGGGGAATGGAGTGAATTCACCATGCTTATAGATTTTTGCAGGAGGCTGGCCACAGTTGATGTTGTGGGTGTGTGGAGGGAAAAGTGTGGCTAAAATTCCTATAGAAATTCTGTGTTTTTCTAGTCTGAAAAATTAGCATAGAACAAACAGGGCAAACACAGCTGATGAAAAGTGAAACAGAAATCTCAGAAAAGAAAGAGCCAAAGAAGTAGAGGCCCAAATTCTATGTAAAATCTTTGTCAAAATCTGTCAGACCTCTGGACTATGTGCATGCAGGAGAAAGCCCAACTAAAGATAAAAGAATTGAGTAAGACCTGAGTGCCATCCAAGAAGCAGAGTTTGACATTTGCACCCAACTTAAACAAATGCACAAATAAACAATCACAATCCCAAACACACAAAACACTCTTGAGAGAAAAAGATAACAAATTCTGGAATCTCCATAACATAATATCACAAAGTCAAGGATACAATCCAAAATTATTAAACATACAAAAAATCAGGACAGTGTAATCCATTATTAAGGGAAAAGACAGGCAACAGAAACCAACCATGATATTATCCAGATGTTGAATTATAGATAAGGATTTTAAAACAGCTATTATAATTATGTTCAAAAAGTAAAGAGTGCTCACAATGAATGAAAAAAGAAAAATCCCACTTAAAAGAAAAAGAAAATTTTGTATAAAAGATAACCAACTGGACATCTGAGACTGAAAAATCCAATACCTGAAATTTTACTGAATATTCTTAACAGAAGAAAGAAGGTGAGAGAGAGAAAAAAAAAAAAAAATAGTGAGCATGAAAAATTAGTGATCAATAGAAATTTTCCAATGTAAAGAAAAAAAAGAAGAAGAAAGACTTTTTCAAGTGAACAAAGACTAAAGGACCTGTGGAACAATATCAAAAAGTCTAACATACATGAAAAACAAACCAGGCAAACAAGAGAAAAATTAACAGAGCTAGATGCTTGAAAAGATTCAAAAATTGGTAACTCTCTAGCTAGACTGACTTAAAAAAAATAAATAAAAAGAACAAAAATTACCAATATTGGAATGAAAGAAAAGTTATCACTATACTACCATAAACTAAGAGATATTTAGAAAATATTATGAACTATTTTATGCCAACAAATTTAAAAAGTTAGATGAGATAGACAAATTCTTTGGAAAGTATAATTTACCAAAATGGACATAAAAAGAAATAGACAATACAAATAACCCCATCACCTACTGAAAATTTAAAAATCACAGTCAAACATTTTCTCCATTGAGAATCACAAGTTCAGTTGCTTTCCCTACTGCATTCTATCAAAGAAAGAAATAACTACATTCTTATACAAACTTAGAAAAAATATGAGTAGGAAACATTTCCCAGCTACTTTTGTGAAGCCAGCATAACACAAATAACAAAACCTGAGAAAGATATTATGAAAAATAAAAGACCAGTATCCTTCATGAACAGAAACTCAAAAACACTTAGCAAAATATTAACAAATCTAGCACAGAAGAAATACATTGAGATGCATTAAAATACAACTACTACACCGGGACACAAGAGAGTTTAATGTGAAAAGCAAGGTATGTTTAATATCAAATAATTAATCAATTAAATTCATCACATTGACAAAAACAAGATAAAAATGCACAAGAAAGCATTTAACAAAATTTACAACCATACATGATGAAAAATGTTTAGCAAACTAGGAATAAAAAGGAATATTGATAAGCTGATAAAACATAATTACAAAAAAAAAAAAAACTAGCATTATGTTTAATGGTGAAATACTGAACATTTCCCACTGAATACTGGAAACAAGAATGTACACTTTCGTCACTTCTATTCAATATTATACTGGTAGTTCAAGTGGTTATAATAAAGCATGGAAAAAATAAGAAAGGCATAAAGATAAGAAAAAAAGAAGCAAATCTGTCTTTAATCCAGATGATTATTTTAATTCAATTGCTCGTTACTAATATATAAATCCACAATTGATTTTTATATATTAACCTCATACTCTGTATTATTATTTTAAAGTTTCTTAGGGTTTTCTTAAACAGAATATATCGTGAAAACATAAATTTATATTTAACTCGATTAAAATTAAGAGTATCTATCCATCAAGACAGGAGCTCTGGTGGCACAGTGCCTAAGGCATTTGACTGCTAACCAGAGGTTGGTAGTTCACCCTACCAGCCTCTCCTTTCACCCTACTAGCCTCTCCATGGAAGGAAGATGGAGCAATCTACTTCTGTAGAGATTTATTGCTTTGGGAACCCAATAGGGGTTGCTATGAGTTGGAATCTATTCAATGGCAGAAAGATGAGAGAGAGTTTGGTTTTGGTGATCCATCAAAACACCACAAATCAGTAAAAAGTCAAAAAATTTTGACAAAAGATTGTTGCAGGGATACATTAAAAACTCCTACAAATCAACTGAAGATTTTTACCAACTTATGCTGTCTGAAACTGAACAAATATTCAATCAAGATGTATTGATAATCACTGGTGATTGCAATGCAAAGTTTGGAAACAAAGAAGCATCAGTAGTTAGAAAATATGGCTTTGGTGACAGAAATGACCCTGGAGATCACATGATAGAATTTTGCAAGAACAAGAACTTATTTATTGCAAATACTGTTCATCAACAAGGTAAACAGTGACTATACATGTGGACCTCAGCAGATGGAATACACAAGAACCAAATTGACTACATCTGTGGAAAGAGGTGATGGAGAAGCTCAACATCATCAGTCAAAACAAGGCTAGTATCTGACTGTGGAACAGACCATCAATTGCTCATATGCTAGTTCAAGTTGAAAATAAAGAAAGTTTCAACAAGTCCACAAGAGCCAAAATATGGCCTTGATTATATCCCTCCTGAATTTAGAGACTATCTGAAGAATAGATTTAATGCATTGAACATCACTGACCACAGACCAGATGAATTGTGGTCATCTTGTGGTGACATCAAGAACATCATATAAGAAGAAAGCAAAAGGTCATTAAAAAGACAGGAAAGGAAGAAAAGACCAAAGCAGATATCAGAAGAGACTCTGAAACTTGATCTTGAATATAGAGTAGCCAAAGTGAATGGAAGAAATGATGAAATAAGAGCTGAACAGAAGATTTCAAATGGTAGCTCAAGAAGACAAAGTATTATTACGAAATGTGCAAAGACCTGAAGCTGAAAGAACTCAGGAGAAAAAAAAAAAAATCAGGTCTTGAACTGCAATCAATATTGAAGGATTCTATGGCAAAATATTGAACAATGCAGCAAGCATCAAAAGAAGATATAAAGAATTACACAGAGTCACTGTACCAAAAAGAATTGGTCAACATTCAACCACTTCAGGAGGTAGCATATGATCAATAACCAATGGTATTGGAAGAAGTCCAAGCCTCACTGAAGGCATTGGTGAAATAAGGCATTTGACTGCTAACCAGAAGACTGGTGGTTCAAACCCACCAGCCATTACTTGGAAGGAAGACTGGGCAATCTACTTCCATAGAGATACCACCTCAGAAACCCAAGGAGGGTTCGCTCTGAGTAAGAATCGACTCAGTGGCAGTGAGTTTGTTGTTTTTCACTTGCTTGTTTGTTTGTTTGCTTTTGAGGAATTGACAGAGTACCCACAGAGATATTTCAAGAAACGGATGCAGTGTTGGCAGTGCTTACTTATTTTGCCAAGAGATTTGAAAGGTAGCTAGCTACCTAGTTAACCAACTGAAAGATAACCATATTTGTGCCCATTCCAAAGAAAGGTGATCCAACAGAATGTGGAAATTATTGAAAAATATCATTAATATCACACATGAGTGAAATTTTACTGAAGAGAATTCAAACATGGTTGCAGCAATATATTGACAGAAAACTTCCACAAATTCAAGCTGGATTCAGAAGAGGATGTGGAACAAGAGATATCATTGCTGATGTCAGATGGATCTTGGCTGAAAGCAAAGAATACTAGAAAGATGTTTACCTGTGTTTTATTTACTATGCAAAGATATTTGACTATGTGGATCATAACAACTTGTGGATAACATTGCAAAGAACAAGAATTTTGGAACATTTCATAGTGTTCGTGAGGAATCTGTGCGTAGAACAAGAGGCTGTCATTGGAACAGAACAAAGGATACTGCATGGTTTAAAAATCAGAAAGGATGTGTGTCAGAATTGGGTCTTTTCACCATACTTCCACAATCTGTGTGTTGAACAAATAATCTGAGAACCCAGACTATATGAAAAGATATGGCATCAGGATTGGAGGAAAAGTCATTAACAACCTGTGATATGCAGATGACACAACCTTTCTTGCTGAAAGTGAAGATGACTGGAAGCACTTACTGAAGAAGATAATAAACAATAGCCTTCAGTATGGATTACATTTCAATATTAAAAAAAAAAAAAAATCCTTGTAACTTAACCAATAAGCAACATCACAATAATTGGAGAAAAGATTTAAGTTGTCAAAGATTTTATTTTACTTGGAACCACAATCAACACCCATGGAAGTGGCAGCCAAGAAATCAGACATGGTATTGCATTTGGAAAATCTACTACACAAAACCTTTCTAAAATGTTAAGAAGTAAATATGTCACTTTAAAACTAAGGTGTGCCTAATCTAAGCCTCATATTTTTTTTTTTTTAATTTTTATTGCGATTTGGGTGAAAGTTTACCCAAAAGCAAATTCACTTTCCATACAGCAGCTTACATACACTTTGTCTCATGACATTGACTGCAATTTTCCACAATGTAACAACTCTCTCCCCCCTTCCCCCCCATAGCTACCTCTTTCTTATGTCCTTCTCTTCTGTGCATGCCTGAGTGGACTCTTTGTGCATACACTGCCCTTCTATTCTCCATGATTGTTCTCTCCAAGAAGTGTATCTACCTAATGTAAAGGTCCAGCTCATATGTCTGTCTTTGATTTGGCTGGAAGCCACAGGAGTAGGTTCAATTCCAGACATGAAGGGCAGCTAGGGGCCATAGTCTCAGGGGTTCCACCAGGCTCTATCAGACCAGCAAACCTGGTCCTTTTTCCTTTTCTTTTTCTTTTCAGGCTGTTGAGTTTTGTTCCACATTGTTCTCCTGCTCTATCCAGGATTTCCCACATAGATCCCCCTCCTAGTGGTTGACAGTGGTAGCCAGGCACCATCTTGTTCTTCTGGTTTCATAGTCGTATAGGCTGAGGATTGCATGGTCTACCAGTTCTTTAGGCTAACTTTTTCCATGTGTTTTTGGTTTTCTTCATTCTTTTTTGCTGTAGACAAGGAGAGACCCATCATTGCATCGAGACGGCTGCTTGCAAGCTTTTAGGAGACATAGGGTCTTAGTCACTACTCACCAAAGTAGGATATAGAACAAAGTTTTTGTGTAGTTTGTTATACCAAAATTGAGCTGATGACACTTGTGACCATGGTCCTGAGCCCAGAGGTCCAACTACTTGCTCCCTCTAGGTAGCTGGCTGTGGCCAAGAAGTCACTACAACCTTGTCCCTTATCAACTCTACTATATATCTGGACATTCTTACAGAACATACACATACACTTATAGAAACATCATCTGCCAACCCTATACATGGTCATGGGCACACTCCCCCCTGCATAGGCATACCTAATCTTTCAGCCTGTCCCCCCATCTATCCACCCATAGATCAATGTTTTCCATCACTGGCAACACAGTACTGTATATGCAAAATAGCTCACCTTTGTTGTCTGTACTTCGCATGGACCTCTCTCTGTCTTCCTCTTCCTTGATGCCACCATGTTGATCACTCACATTTGGTACATTGCCCTTCCCTTCATCCAAATCAATACTTATCTCACCTTTATAGCAGTGTTCCTTCCACTCTCCTCCCACCCCTAGTAACCAATAAAGAAAGTTTCCTTCCATATGTAAACCTTTCCTTGACTTTTTACAATAGTGGACTAATACAATATTTGTCCTTCTGTGATTGACTTATCTCACTCAGCATAAGGTCCTCCAAGTTCAGCCACATTATGTGGTGTTTTGCAGATTCTACGTTATTCTTTAGAGTTGCATAGTATTCCATTGTGTGTATGTACTATAGTTTGGTTATCTATTCTTCTGTTGAAGGGCACTTAGGTTGTTTCCATCTTTTGGCTATTGTAAATAGTGTTGCAGTGAACGTGGGTGTGCATATATCTGTTCTTTTCCTGGCTCTTACTTCTTTACGATATATACCTTGTAAAGGAATTCCTGGGTCAAATGGTATTTCTAATTCCAACTTTTTAAGGAATTGCCATACTGTTTTCCACAATGGTTGTATCATTTTCCAGTCCTACCAGCAATGTATGAAAGTCCTAATCTCTCCACATCCTCTCCAATTTGTTATTTTCTATCTTGTTGAACTTTGCTATTAGTGCTGGGACAAGATGATATCTCATTGTTGTTTTGATTTGCATCTCTCTAATGGCTAATAATGCATGTGAGAGCTGGACAATGAATAAGGAAGACCGAAGAAGAGTTGATGTTTTTGAGTTGTGGTGCTGGCGAAGAATGCTGAAAGTACCGTGGACTGCTAAAAGAACTAACAGATCTGTCCTGGAGGAAGTGCAGCCAGAATGCTCCTT
>NW_006921766.1:4436187-4444388 GCF_000298275.1 Orycteropus afer afer | reverse complement strand
ATGGTGGCTGCGATGATGGGCTCAAGTATAGCAGGGATTGTGGGGCTGGCACTGGATTGGGCAGTGTTTCGTTCTGCTGTGCATGGGGTTGCTATGAGTCGGAAACGACTCGACGGCACTTAACAACAACAACAACAATGGCTAATAGGGAGCTCTGGTGGTATAGTGCCTAAGGCACTTGACTGCTAACCAGAAGCCTGGCAGTTCAAACCTGCCAGCCACTCCTCAGAAGGAAAGTTGGGCAATCTACTTCTGCAGTGATACCATCTTGGAAACCCAAGGAGGGATCACTATGAGGCTGGTCTGACTTGACGGCACATAACAACAACATGGTTCAGGAGGCTAGAAGTCCAAGTTCAAAGTTCTAAGCTCTAGGGGATTGCTGAAGACCCCTCAACCTTGGGCTTCAACTCTTCCTCTTGATCCTGGCACACTGAAGCTGAAGTCTTCTCCTAACTCAAGCATCTGCTGGCTGGTAAGGTTGACAAACCCAAGGTTGACAAGTAAAATGACACACTCCAAAAATTATCAAGCAACATGGCAGGCCACTAATTCAAGTCTAGGAACAGTCTCAGGATCAGCAGAAAACATGGCAGGCCACTGAGACGAAGGCTCAGCCAAATGCACGATCTACATATGCCAAAAAGCTCAAAGCCTTCCTCAAAGCTGCTTCCTATATAATGGAAGCAGACCACATCACCAAGGTAGCTGTATAGCTGCTCACAGTAGATTCCACCATGGAATTGATTACCAGTCTCATCATGGGGAATACTACATCCAGCTTCCCAGCCACTCAAAACTAGGCCCAGCCAAGTTGACACACAAGTTAACTACCAAGGTCATGTTGTCAGAAGGGACCAGACTTTGGAGAAGGATATCATGCTTGGTAAAGTGGAAGGTCAATGAAAAAGGGGAAGGCCTCAACAAGATTGATGGACACAGTGAATGCAACGATGGGCTGAAGAATAGCAAAGATTATGAGAATGGTGTAGGACAGGGCAGAGTTTTCTTCTGCTGCACTGGGGGTTGTTATGAGTCAGAGCCAACTTAAGGGCACCTAATAACAGCAACAACACAAACCAATGAGAAAACAACCTGATTTTTGGAATATACAAATAGGAAATTCACAGTAAATGAAACTTAAATTGCTAGTAAGGATATGGAAAGATGTTCAATCTCACTAATAGTCAGGGAACTACAAAATAAACTAACTTTAAAATACCACTTGACTTTTACCAAATTTCAAAAGTTAGATTTCATATCACCAAATATTGACAAGAATGTGGAAGGTTGGGCAGTCTACTCCTATAGTAATACTGCCTTGGAAATCCAAGGAAGGGTAGCTATGAGTCAGGTTCGGCTCAATGGCAGTGAGATGTTTCATAAGAAAAAAATTGGAAACAATGTATCCATCAATTTTCCATCAATTGGGGAGTAAATTCCATTGAATATCATACATACGTTCAAATGAATGAACTAAATCTATTTTTTATCAATATAAATTCCAAAAATTTAAGTGTAAAGCATAAACTATAAAAGGATGCATAGTGTCATACCATTTATGATAACTTAAAAAAAGAACAAAATCATATTATATATTGTTTATGGGTATGCATGGGATTAGTACACAACAACTTCAGAACAGTGGTTAACTCCAGAGAGGGAGGAAAAGGGTAAATAAGTGAGTTGTTTTAATTTTGTTTCTTTGAGAGGCAGCAAAGCAAATGAACAAAAGGCCAACATCTTATGAATCTAGGTGGCACATATATAGATGACAACTACATTGTACATTCCTATATATTTAAATATATATATATATTTTTTTTTTAATGAAAAAAAATCTAAGTAACATAAGATGGTGCACAAAGAGGGAAGAGAAGATGCTGAGTGTGAGCAGGCCTGGGAGAAGCCAGTCTTGAGGCTCAGCATTGATGCCTTTTAACATTCCATCCTGGATGCCTAGTCAATGGCAAAGAGGTTTATGTAGGCCTAGAGATTGGAGAGAGGAGAGAGAGAGAACCATTCTTAAATCCAGCTTAACTGTGAATTAAGTTTTAAGTTATCTCAAGTTTTTGTATTTTAACTCCTAGGTCCTAGGGCCACTATATTACAAGCTCAAATTTCCCTCTGCTTCAGTGCTACTGTTGTTAACTATCCTCAAGTCAGCCCTGATGCATGGTGACTCCATGACAATGGAGCAAAACACTGACTGGTGCTTCACCATGCCCATGATTGGCTGCAGATCGGACCATCATGATCTGTGATAGTTAAGGCTGTCTGTCAGCTTGGCTGAGCCATGATCTCAGTGGTTTGACAGTAATGATGCAGTCATCCCTAGGATAAGATCTGATATTATGTGATCATCTCAGTAATGAGATCTGCTATGAGCAGCCAATCAGTTGAAAGGGGAGTTTCTCAGGGGTGTGGCCTGCTCCAATATATATGGACGTCTTGGCAAAGCTCTCTGGTTTTTTGCTCCATCTGGATTCTACATATGGTTTGTCATTATCTAATCACTGATTCTTGGAATTGAGCCAGTGACCTGCTATTTTGCCTGCTGATCTTGGGATTTGTTAGCCTACACAGCCTGTGAGCCAGTAGCTGGCCTGCTGGCCTGCTGATCTTGGATTCATCAGTCTCAGTAGCCCATGAGCCAGAAGTTTGCCATCTGATCTGCCAATATTGGGTTCATCAGCCCCTGTAGCTAAGTGAAACAGGAGAAGCCTCCAGCCTGACATCTGACCCATGGACTTGGGAATTGCCAGTCTTTGCAACCTTGTGAGTCATTTTTTTGAGATGAATCTCTTGTGTGTGTGTGTGTGTATATATATATATATATATATCTATCTTATACACACACACACATATATATGTACATATATATACTCCTATATAAGCTCTGGTGGTGTAGTGCCTAAAGCATTTGACTGCTAACCAGAAGGCTGGTGGTTCAAACCCACCCACCACTCCTCAGAAGGAAGGTTGGGCAATCTACTTCTGTAGACATACCTCCTCAGAAACCCAAGGAGGGGTTGCTATGAGTTGGACTTGCATTGACAGCAGTGAGTTTGGTTTTTTGGTATGTAAGTTTCACAAGTTTTGCATCTCTAGAGAACCCAACCTAAGATATGATTCATAGGGTTTGGTCTGGCTGAATTTCAGAAGTAAGTCATCAGGCCATTTTCCCTGGTTCATCTTAATCTGGAAACTCCATGAAACCATTTCAGCTTTATGAAAAATCCAAACCTACTGCCACTGAATTGATTCTGACTCATAGCAACCCTACAGAACAGAGTAGAACTGCTTGATAGTGTTGTCAAGGCTGTAAATCTTCACAAAAGTACATTGCTACATCTTTCTCCTATGGAAAGGATGGTGGGTTTGAACTATTAATCTTTTAGTTAGCAGCTGGGTCGTTAGATTACCTATGATAAATGCATCCAAGACCTATACTGGAGCCCTCCACATGACACCTTGAGTCTTTTACTGGACAGACAATATAGTATTGTCTGGTGAGAGTGGGGCAGTCTCCACAGGGAAATAACTTATTGACCATAGAGGAGAAGTTCCTTCCAGTGGACCACCTCTTCAGGGCAGCTGCCCACAATGATTCCACCAGTTTGTGCTAACGGTGCTGGATGCTTGTTTGTTGAGTTGTTAAAGCAAGCTCATTTTGACTCTTTCCCTATTCGCCATCTTATTGTGTTTCAAAGATGCATTCTCACTATTGTAATGTATTTGCTTCATTAAGTATTTAATCCATCAGGGGACTGAAAGTAAAGTGTGAGATCACCTAATATGGCAACATACACAGGTAAGAGCCTACTTCAATCAGTCTGTGTCTCCCATGGCTCTTATTTATAAAGGTACAAGAATATTCTCAGGACTTGCAATAACCCTCTTTTATATATCAAATGGCAAGAAGCTAAATATCAAGGTTCATTAATAAATTATTTATATTTATATTATGCTCATATAATAGTTTATCTTTAAATGTCTGAAGGAGTTTTACAAAATAGTTAATATTTGTTGTGCTCCTATAGGTGGAAATATTACAAACAAGGAACAGTCAATATTTAATATAAGTATCCATTGTATGCACAGCCTTCAGCCCAGATGCTGTGGGAGGTTGCAAAGGAAGAAGAAAACATGTTATCTATTGATAAGAAAAATGTGGTTATGGAGGAAGCAGCATTGACTCAATCCCAAAGACCCCAGCTATGGAATCCATGAGACATTCAGATCAATATAGCTACTGCCCTTTAGAGGTTTAATGGATTAGGAGGGATTTAGTAAGTGATTATGGTAATTTCAAAAACAAATTCACAGATGCTCATGCATTTGTCTGGGAAGAAAAGATATGTGGGTATTGGGTCTCAGTATTAGGATGTTTGGGCCTCTCTTTAACAGAGGAAACCTTAAAGGAAAAATAGACTCTTCCAGACAGAAGTGATATACACTGGGATATATTGCCTGAGATATGAGAAGGAGGAAGATGAATGGAAATTTCCTCTCTCCAGGGCTACAGGGAAATGCCAGTCTTGAGATTCAAAGTATATGTGGTGGAAGAGCTCCTGGAGAGTTCCAGGCAGAAGTGCTTAATTTTGTGGTGGCAGCTGCTCAAGGACCAAGGGTCAATGGTTCTTCATATTTGCCATCATGCCAGAAGGTTCATTAGGGATATTCCTGATCCCTTCAGGATCTGAAGACTAAAGTTGTGTCCTTGGACACTGGAGTCATGGTTTCCTGAGAATAATAGGCAGGTCTTCCTTGCACACCCTCCAAAGATAGATGTGACATTTAAGGAGTTGTGGTTGTTAAGGTTGTGGGTCAACTTGGCTGGACCATGGTTTTGAGTGTCTGGGCAGCTGGATGTAGTTGTTTCCAATGATGATATTGTAATCTCTTCCATGATAGAATTTTCTGTGAACAGCTAAGTATTTGCCTTCAGGGTATGACCTGCTTCCAGTGTATAAGGAGAAGATTTGAGAACAGTCTCTAGCTTTTGGCACATTTGGATCTTGCATTTGGCTAAGTCTTCATCTCCAGTCCCTGGACTTGAACTAATAGCCTGCCCTACTGCTTGCCAGTCCTTGGACTGTGCCTTTCTACTTGTCAACTTTGGGTCTTTCAGCCTCAGCAGCCAGCAGCTGCCTGAGTTAGGAAATGCCTCTAGCTCCAGTAGGCCTAGAATAAGAGGCAGAGCCTCTAAAGCCCAAGGTTGAGGGACCTTCACCCAGCTCCTAGAGCCAGCACTCTGAATTTGGACTTTAGACTCCTAAATTTTACTAAGAGAGTAAACTCCTATTTGTTAAAGCTGGTCACTTGTGGTAATTCTGTTAAAGCAGAACTAGGGGACTAAGACAGCCACGATGTACATGGCAGTGCAAGCTAAAGTATAAAGCACTATCCACATGTTAGTAGCTGATGTAGTTACCACCATTACAGGAGATCAATACACAATTACTACTTTACTACAGTTGTATGATCTTGGGATGCAAATACCATAGACATTCTCAGTTCCTCATGATTCAATTCAGTTTGATTTGCTCAAGCTCACTCACCAGCCTGCTAAACTGTCACACATTGCTTTATACCCAGAACAGCTCTCCAGCCGTGGAGTAGATCTGTGACTTCAGTCCTTCCAGCTCTTCTCCTAGGCTTTTCTGCTTATATAGAAACTGCTGTCTGTTCAGCTCCCCAGTACCCCAATTGAGAAGGTAGAAATCATTGTCGTAGGGTGTCTTTAGAAGTGGAGTATATAAATAAAGATGATAAAGGATGTCGACCCTGGCCTAAAACTCCCAAGGAAAGAACCCCAGGATGGAGCTGCATCCTGAGGCCAGAAATTAGTTACCCAGTCTATTGCATGGCTATCAGCAAGGGCCCAATGGATGGATGGAAAACCATCAGCAAGAGGCCAAACACTTGCTTATCTTCAAACTTTTATAGACCTCTGGTAAAGCAAAGCAGGGCAGGCAGGAAGGCATAAAACTGTGTTTATTTTATTTACTTAATGAGGATCATTTAGATCATAATTCAGTACTTCTAGTGTGCCAGATTACATATTGAAAACAAGGTAGTCATAAAGCATGGGTTCAGAGAATTTTATGCTAATAAATAACTCATAGGGTTATTACAAAGCTCAAATGTGATAAGGGACATAAAAATCAGCCTTGCAGCAACGTCTCCCAACTTTTTTGATTTGTAAACTCCTTTCATAGTAAAAACAACACCTCAAAATACCTGTCAGGAATTAAAAAAATTATTTGTAGCATTTTGTATGGTATTTAAAAAAAAAACAAAAAACAAAAAAAAACTCACTGCCATCAAGTTGATTCTGACACATAGAGACCCTCTTTGGGTTTCCAAGGTAGTAAATCTTTACAGAAGTAGATTGCCCAGTCTTCCTTCCACAGAGTGGCTGGTGGGTTTCAACTGCCAACCTTCTGTTAGCAACCAAATGCCTAAGGCAATAAAGTAAATTGGTACAAAATTTTTATTTTAGATAAGCATTTCATTAAAAATAAAATAATTTTTATTATGAGCATATTTTTTATTTGAACTATTCTTCAATTTGGAGGGAAACTGATGTGTTATATAAAATTTTTCATCAATTTATCAAATAATTCATCAATTAATTCATCTCAAGATGAATTTACAGAATTATTATTATTGTCATTAACTTCTTGTATTTCTTGATCGATATTCTTTTTACTTTCTGCTTTTGAGTAATAACCAATTTTGATTGAAAAGTAATCAATATATTACTAAAAATTTGGACCTTTAAAACTTCATAATGTTCAAAACCACAATGAAAAAGAAATGATTTATCTACTAGGACACTGAGCCATGAGCATGTTTGTTGGAACTCTACACCCTGGGCTACAGGCTCACTTGAGATAGTCACAGATACCCTGAAACCTTTCGGTTTTAAATGGAAAATACATCATCCACTGATTTTTTTTGAAAGGAAATTGAGAACTTCTTGATTGTCCTAAGATACAGTAGGAGTTCAGAGAATTCTGAAGCAAATATTTCTATACATCCTCAAAAGAAAAACATTAATAAAGGGAGCAAATAAAGTCACATATAAAACATAGCATAACTAAGACACAGAGGACACTAGCACTACAATTTATTGAGAAATAAATAAGTAAACAAATAACAAATTCTTGCAGAACTACCTCTGGAGCCCTTATCACAATCCTGGGTAGAGAGTGGGAGGTTGTTGTTGTTGTTGTTATGTGCCACGAAGTTGGCCCCGAATCATAGCCACCCCTCCTTGGGTTTTCGAGGCAGTATCACTACGGAAGTAGGATTGCCCAACCTTCCTTCCGAGGAGTGGCTGGTGGGTTTGAACCACCAGCCTTCTGGTTAGCAGTCAAGTGCTTTAGCCACTATGCTACCAGAGCTCCTGAGAGTGGGAGGAGTCTTAAGAAATAGAAGTGTGGATAGAGAAGAGGAGCAGAGGGTCCAAAGATAATGGAGAACAGACAAAATCCACTTCCATAAGTAGGAAGATTACCCCAAGTACAAACTACTGAAAATAGAGCTGAGGCCTGGTACATGAGAGCACTGACTACAGGAAATGGAATTCAGTGTGTGAGACAGAAAGTGGAATCATAAGAAAGACATTTCTTACAGGGCAAAAAAAAAATTAACGAATAAGGAGAGGTGCTCTTTTGAGATTTGATGATGATGTGAAAGAAAAGTAAATTATACTCTTGCAACAAACAAACAAACAATCAAAAAAGAACCGCTTTCTCCTCACCCTTAATGCCAAAAGCCATCTACAAAAAAAACTGTGCTTCAGTACATTGACAGGAGAGGGCGCACGTTAACTGGAAATCTTATAAGTGACTTAAAGCCCTTACTCTGAAACTTGTTCATGAAATTATTATTGTGAGATTATAAATTATCAGGGAGTATAGTTTATATTCCTATAAAAGCTTCTGTAAGCAGAAAACAAAAAATCATAACAAAGCAATTTCATCTGACATAAATTCTTCCCTTTAAAACCAATATAACACTGAACACATCAATCTACATTAAATATTCTTGAAGCATTTTCAGATATGCAAAAATACCTAGAAGAATACAAAACCTTAGAACATGAATGATCAACAAAAAAAGATTAAATAAAAAAGGTTAAAACTAAGAAGTAACCAAACTCCATTAGAAATTAAAGTAAAAGACAA
>NW_006921766.1:4424591-4432520 GCF_000298275.1 Orycteropus afer afer | reverse complement strand
TCATGTTGTCAGAAGGGACCATTTCCTGAAGAAGGATGTCATGCTTGGTAAGGTGAAGGGTCAATGAAAGAGGGGAAGGCCTTTGACGAGATGGATTGACACAGTGGCTGCGACAATGGGCTCAAGTGTAGCAAGGATCATGGAGCTGGCGCAGGTCGGGCGGTGTTTCGTTCTGCGGTGCATGGGGTCTCTATGAGTTGGAAACGACTCGACGGCACCTAACAACAACAACAAGGCAGAAAAAATAGATCACTTAAAAAAGGCAAGATAATTAAATTGTTGTTAATTTTCAAGTGGAACATCATGTTCAAGACATTCGAGAAAAGAAAGTATATACCAAGGATTTTATATCCAACTAAATTGCCTTTCTAGTATAACAGTATTTAAAAACACTGTTTTAAACATGCAATTACTCAAGAGATACTGTGCTTTCAAATCTTCCCTGAAAAACCTACTGGAGTGCAAGCTTCATTCCACTAAGAGATGAATGGGGAAACTTTGTCAAAAGGACAAATAGAGAGTATTTAATATACTTAATTGTAAATCTAAAGCTAAAACAAAGGCACAGAAGAGAGATTAAAAAAAATAAGTAAACACTTTACGTTCTGACAAACTAGAAACTGTATCTAAAAATAGAAGAAGGAGGGATAGAGAAAAGGTAAACAGAACAAGCTCATTAATTGTCACAGTGATACAATGTGGGGTTCAAACCAACAAACCACACAGAAAGCTAAGTAAGAAAAGGGGCAACTAAGAGTGTAGTGTAGTGACATATATTAGTGTTAACGTAATTGCTAGAACCTAAATGCAAATATTACTAAATATCAAAAGGAATATATAAAGAGAGAAAGAGAGACTATTTAAAGAAACATAGTCACCCCTGTGGATCAACTTTCAGCCAAACAATGGATAGGCCTATAAGATGAACAAACAGAGAGGTATGCACTCCTTAGAACAATCAATGATATGAGATCAAAAGGGCAGCATTTGCCCGGGTATGATAATGCTCACAAGGCAGGAAGGGATAGAAAAAAAGGAGGAATGCAAATAGTACACACAAGGAGGAAGTGGGAAGAGTGCTATTAAATTGTGGGAATTGTAATCAATGCCATGAATCAAAATGTGTATGAATTGTTGAATGGAAAACCAATTTGCTCTATTACCTTTCATCCAAATTACAATAAAAAGTGTCTGTTTTTTAAAGGTTCATGTTGCTGTTGTTGTTGTTGTTATGTGCTGTCGAGTTGGACCTGACTCATAGCGACCCCTCCTTGCGTTTCCAAGGCGGTATCACTACAGAAGTAGATTGTCCAACCTTCTTCCTGGGGAGTGGCTGGTGGGTTTGAACCTCCAACCCTCTGGTTAGCATTCAAGTGCCTTAGGCACTATGCTCACTACCAGAGCTCCTAAAAGGTTCTAGTGCATATAAAAAGTAATATGATTAGCATCGCTAAGACCAACTAACAAATTCTGTTGAGTAAACTCTGATTCATGGTGACCATTTAAACTTTGCATGGTAAAACTATGCTCCATAGAGTTTTTAATATCAGATTTTCTGAAACTAGATCATCAGACCTTTCTTCTGAGTTACCTCTAAGTGGACTTAAACAGTTAACCTTTCAGTTGGTAGTTGATTGCTTAACTATTTGCGCTACTCAGAGACTCAATTAAGACAAACTGTATCTGTCAGAAAGGACCAGTCCCCAGAGAAGGATGTCATGCTGGGTAAAGTGGAGAGTCAGAGAAAAAGGGGAAGACGCTCAATGATGGATTGACACAGTGGCTGCAATGATGGTCTCAAGCATGCCAAGGATTGTGAGGATGGTACAGGATTGGGCAGTATTTTGTTCTGTTGTAAGTAGGGTCGCTATGAGTCAGAATCAACTCAGCAGCACCTAACAACAATGTATCTGCCATATTAATATATGTGAATGGGCTAAATTACTTTTAAAAGAAAAAAATTCTAATTGTTATCCTATAAGCAAGAAGGAAGATGGGGCAATCTACTTCCATAGTGATACTGCCTAGGAAACCCAAGGAGGGGTCGCTATGAGTCGGGTCCGACTTGACAGCACATAACAACAGAACAACAACAACACCTAAAACAAAATGATTGAGAACATAAATTCATGAAAATAAAGTGATGAGCAAAGGTATACCAAGCAAACTGAAACAATAAGAAAGCAGGGGCTATGATTTCGATATCAGAAAAAATAGAATTCAGGCCAAAAAGTATTAAACAAGATAAGCCACAATTCACAATGAAAATATAACTATCTCTGTACCAATAAAAGGATAAATAAAAGTATATCTTTTTACAAATCAGAAATAATAGAAGATGTAAGCAGAAATGCATAGCAACACAACTGACCATGAGAGACATTTTCACACCATTCTTCATATAGCACAAATCAAATGAACAAAAAAGTGAAAAATAGAAATCTTAGAAAAATAATCAATATGGTAGATTTATGTGTGTGTGTATATCTGTGTGTGCATATATATATATGTAACTTTAAATCTTGGTAATAAAAATATAACTTTTCTCAATTGCACATGAAATATTCACAAAATAAATCACATATTTGTTTGAAAAGAAAGCAATAAATTTCATAAAGTAAAATAATAAAATCCACACTCTAGGATCAAATGTAATAAAATTAGAAAATAATGGCAACACTTTTAAAAGGAACTTACACATGGAAACTTAAATATTTATTAAATACTTGTGGGTGAAAGGTAAATTACAAACCAAAAGTTTAGAATTTCTTTGAAATCATTATAATAAAAACACCACATGTCTGACTCCATGGGTATATTTAAAATAATTATCAGAGGAAAACTTATAGTCATAAACACTTATCAGCAATTAGCAAATTGAATTCCAAATTCAGAAAACTAGGAGAAGAATAGTAACATAAAATAAAGTGAAGTGAAGGAAGTTGATGGGACAGAGAATGGAAAACAAAAGAGTAGGATTAACTAAGAAATCAAAATTCTGGTTCCTAAAAATAAATGAGCAAAATATACATATCACTAGCTAACTTAATCAAGAATAAAAAAAATGGAGGAAATATATATACATGTGTACATATATATATATGTATATAAAATAACAATATAACAATGATACAAAGGAAAATTTAGAAATCATAAGTGTTCTGAATGCAATCCTACTTCCGTAGTGATACTGCCTCGGAAACCCAAGGAGAGGTCGCTATGAGTCGGGCCGACTCGACGGCATGTAACAACAACAACAACAACAAGTGTTCTGAATAACTTTATGCAATTAAATGTGAAAACCTAGAAGAAATGGATAAATTCTTAGGAAAATAACAGTTTATGTCAGTAAAGACAGGAAAGTCAAATAGACCTTAGAAGAAATAGACAGTTATCAAGGAAATCTCCATTAAAGAAGTACCATGCCAGATTGTCTCACATGGAAATCCTAGCAAATTTTTAGACAGCAAATAGACCCAATGCTACAAAAATTGTCCTAGACAATAGAAAACAAAAGAAAATGTCCAAATTATTTTTATAGAGCATTTATAACATTAATAGCAAAACAAAAGAAGATGCCACTAAAAATTTACAGGTATATTTCATTTGTGGATGTCAATGGGAACATTCCAGTGAGGATATTAGCAAACAGAATTCAAAACCATATTAAGAAAATAATACACTAAGTTCAAATGTAATGTATTTCAGGGCTGCAATGTTGATTCCCACAACTAGTCTGTCAGCTTGTCATATTGAGATGGCTTGCATGTTTTTGTGATGCTGAAAGTTGTTATATTTCAGATTACCAGCAGGTTCCCCAATGATGGATAGGTTTCAGTAGAGCTTCCAGACTAAGAAGCTTCCAGGCAGGGAGAAGGCCTGTTGATCTTCTTCTGAAAATCAGCCAACACTAGCCCAATGCATAACAGCAGACTATTGTCTGATATAGTGCTGGAAGATGAGAACCCTAGGTTGAAAGTCACTCAAAATACAACTGGCGAAGTCTTCTCAAAGTACAATCGACCTCAATGAGGTGGGTGGCCTTTGAGACCTTCATTTGTTAATGTGGCACAACTCAAAATGAGAAGTAACAGCTGCAAAGATCCATTAGTAATTGGAGAATAGAATGCATAAAGTATGAATTAGAAAAATTAGAAGTCATCAAAAATGAAATGGACAGCAATGGATGCAATACCAATGATCATGAAGACGAAGCAGGACCAGGCAACATTTCACTCTATTATACATAAGGTTGCCATGAGTTGGAGCCAATCCAATTGCAGCTAACAAGAGCAACAACAAACGTTGATTCAATACTAGGGAAAACAGTAATATAATCTGTAATATTAATAGATACAAGGAGAAAATCATATGATTATCTCCATAACCAAAACCAAACCTGTTGCCGTCAAGTTGATTCTGACTCATGGTGACAACAGGTGTTAGAATAGAACGGCTCCATAGGGTTTCCTGGCTGTAATCTCTATGGAAGCAGAATGTCAGGACTTTCCTCTGAAGTGCTACTGAGTGGGCTGGAGCTAATAACCCTTAAGTTAGTGGTCAAGTGCAAACCATTTCCTCCACCTAGGGACATATGTTGAAAGATGAAAACTTATTTAATGAAATTCAATATTCATTCCTGATTAAAAAAATTCTTATGGAAACAGGAATTGACAAATTCTTCTTTAACATGATTATATACATATATACCTCAGTCCTAAAACTAGGATCTTGTTTAATGGGGAACCATTAGAGCTATTCCCACTAAGGTCAAGAACAAGATAAGAATGCCCACTTTCTCCACTACTTTCTAACATTGTATTGGAAGTTTTAGCCAATACAATCAGATAAGAGAGAATAACCAAGGGCATAGAAATGAAAAAAAGAAGTAAAACTGTCTATTTTTGTATATGTTATAATAAGAACCCATTGCCAGTTGAGTGAATTCCAATTCACAGTGACTCTATAGTCACAGCGAGGCTGATGCACAGACATACGGAAGAAACCCCTGTAGTGGGGCTCCTTGAGCAGCTTGTAGGAGGGGACTTAGCAGGAGTGGGTCTTCCTGTCTGAACTGGTAGGATCTTGGAGCTTCTGACATCTGGATATTGAAGTAAACAAGACCACAGTGGTTTTGCCAGAATAATGGGACCTAAGAGGTTGGAATCTGCATACATATGCCACAAATAATAAGTAGCATTTATTAAACATTCACTATGTGCCAGATGAAGTCCCTGGGTAGTGCAGAGTTAAAGCACTAAACTACTAACTGAGTAGGGAAAAAGTTAGATGGCTCAGGTTCAAGAGATATTTGTCAGGTAAATGAGTGAATGAATGAAGCAATAAAAACCAACAAGCTGTGATCAAGTGAACAGTGGTTGAAGTCTCAGAATTTAAAGGTACCCAGTAAGAGTCTCTGGGTGATACAAATGGTTAATGTGCTTAGCTGCTAACTTAAAGATGCATTGGAAAAAAATCCTGGTGATCTACTCCCAAAAAACTAGCCATTGAAAACCCTGTGGATCACCTGACACAGACAGGATATACATGAGTCAAATTGAGTGGAAAGCTACTGGACTCGTATGTGCCAAGCACAGTTCTAACCACATTCTGTGAATCAATTCATTGAATCTTCACAACAAACCTGTAAGAAAAGTGGTATTAATATCCCCACTCTACTGATGAATAAAACTAGGCACAAATGAGTAACTAACTTGTCCACACAGTTACCAAGTGACCTTGAGATAGAAATTGTTGTAGAAAATATGTTCAGTATATATTTTGGAGATCTGATATATACACTCTTATTAAAACACTCCTAATTACAGCTAATTAAATGCCATCCCATGGAGGTCTAGATGGGCTGTTATTTTTCCTTGTCTCCTTTAGGTAAAAGGGGGGACATAGAGCAGCTCGTCCTTTGTAGCAACAGTTAATGGTATTGATTTGTACACACTTGATCTCCAAAATATATAGAATGCATATATAATACATAAAATGAATATATGTATATATATTCATATATATATATATATATATATATATATATATATATATATATCCACTACTCATCTGTTAGTTTGTTGTACTGTGGGAGCTTGCTTGTTGCTATGTGGAAGCTATGCCATCGGTATTTCAAATACCAGCAGGGTCACCAATGGTGGACAGGTTTCAGTGGAGCTTCCAGACTAAAACAGACTGGGAAAAAGGATGAGGTCATTAACTTCTGAAAAAGTTGACCACTGAAAACCTTGTGAATAACAGTGAAATACAGTCTGATATATTACTGGGAAACATTGTGGAGAGTCATGAAACATTGCCTAATACAGTGTGGAATATGAGCCCCTCAGGTCTGAAGGCACTCAAAATACAACTAGGGAAGAGCTGGCTCCTCAAAGTAGAGGCAACCTTAATGGCGTAGATGGAGTAAAGCTTTTGGACATTCATTTGTTGATGCGACACAACTCAAAATGAGAAGAAACCCCTGCAAATTTTCATTAATAATTGAAACAGGGAACGTATGAAGAATGAATCTAGGAAAATTAGAAGTTGTCCAAAATAAAATGGAACACATAAAGATCAATATCTTGGGCATTAATGAGCTGAAATGGATGGGTACTGGCCATTTTGAATCAGACAATTATATATTGTTCTTTGCCAGGAATGACAAATTGAAAAGGGATGACATTGCATTCATTGTCAAAAAGAATATTTCAAGATTTATCCTGAAATACAGAACTTCTAGTGATAGGATAATATCTATATGCTAACAGAGATGATCAGTTAATATGGCTATTACTCAAATTTCCACAGCAACCACCAAAGCCAAAGATATTAACCAAAGACTTTTAGCAACTTCTGCAGTCTGAAATTGACAAAATGTGCAATCAAGATGTATTGACAATTACTGGTGATTGGAATGTGACAGTTGGGAACAAAGAAAAATCACTGATAGTTGGGAAATATGGTTTTGGTGACAGAAATGATGCTGGAGGTCACATGATAGATATTACAAGACCAAGAGTTTATTCATTATAAGTACCTTTTTCAATAACATAAATGGTGGCTATACATGTGCACCTTGCCAGATGGAATACCCAAAAATCTGATCAAATACATCTGTGGAAAGAGTTGATGGAGAAGCTCAATATCATCAGTCAAAACAAGGCCAGGAGATGACCATGGAACAGACCATCAATTGCTCCTATGCAAATTGAGGGTGAAGAAAATGAAAACAAGTCCAGAAGAGCCAAAATATGAACTTGCTCATACACTACCTGAATTTAGAGACCATCTGAGGAAGAGATTTGAGGCATTGAACACCAATGACCAAAAGACAGATGAGTTGTATGATAACATCAAATGTGAAGAAAGTAGAAGATCATTAAAATGTCAGGAAAGGAAGAAAAGACCAAAATGGATGTAAGAAGCAACTGAAACATGCTGTTGAACAGAGAGTGCTAAAGAAAATGGCAGAAATGATTAAATAAAAGAGCTGAACAGAAGATTTCAAAGGGTAGCTCAAGAAAACAAAGTAAAGTATTATAATGAAATGTGCAAAGACATGGAGTTAGAAAATAAAAGAGAAGAACACACCTGACATTTCTTAAGGTGAGAGAAATGAAGAAAAAAAAATCAAGGCTCAAATTTCACTATTGAAGGATTCAGTGGACAAGATATTGAATGATTCAGGGAGCATCAAAATAAGATGGAAAGAATACAGTGTCACTGTACCAAAAATTCTTGGTTGATAGCCATTCCAGGATGTAGCATATGATCAAAAAACAATGGTATTGCAGGAGGAAGTCCAAGCTGCACTGAAGGAACTTGTAAAAAAAAAATAAGGCGGGTTCCGGCAAGATGGCGGACTAGGCAGAAGGATTGCACAGACCCTCTTCAACAAAGAAAAGGGAAACCAATTAACACAGA
>NW_006921766.1:4393293-4406324 GCF_000298275.1 Orycteropus afer afer | reverse complement strand
TATGGTCCCAAAATAATTTCTGAAAGAAATAATTTTTAATATTCTAACTTCCCAATGCAAAGATTAAAGTACACCTGACCCGAGGCATGGTGTTTTCAATTGACTAATATGCGTGTGAAAGCTGGACAACAGATAAGGAAGACCAAAAAAGAGTCGATGCTTTTGAATTGTGGTATTGTTGGAGAATACTGAAAATACTGTAGCCTGCCAGAAGAATGAACAAATCTGTCCTGGGAGAAGTACAGACAAAATGCTCCTTGGAAGCAAGAATGGCCAGACTTCATCTCACCTACTTTGGTCATGTTGTCAGAAGGAACCATTCCCTAGAGAAGAATATTATGCTTGGTAAAGTGTAGGGTCAGTGAAAAAGAGGAAGACCCTCGGTGAGATGGATTGACACAGTGGCTGCAACGAGGGCCTCAAGTATAACAAGAATTGTGAGGATGGCATATGACCGGGCAGTGTTTTGTTCTGTTGTACATACGGTCCCTATGAATCAGAGACAGCTATACAGCACCTAACAACAATAACAATGCAAAGTCAATGTCACTGATCCCTGCCCTACTCTGGATGGCAGAGACCTTGGATTTCCCAAGTTGAGAGGGCTGTTGTGAATATGTATTTTATTGCTGGAGTTAAAAGAAAAAATACATAATTAAAAATATTATTTGAAAGAATTAAAGAGGTTTGGATAGTTCAACTGTACCACCCTCAACCAAATTTGAAATTTCTATCTCCTTTGGACCTCATTGGTATCCATAACATTTTTGCTTGCACATTTGTTTGCTCATGCAGAAGTTTTAGTTCAGGCATTAAACAGACTTTTGAATAAACCAAAAACCAAACACACTGCCATTGAGTCAGATTCAACTCATAGCAACCCCTCCTTGGGTTTCTGAGGTGGTACCACTAAGGAAGCAGATTGCCCAACCTTCCTTCTGAGGAGTGGCTGGTGAGTTTGAACCACCAGCCTTCTGGTTAGCAGTCAAATGCCTTAGGCATTACACTACCAGAGCTTCTTTTAAATAGATAAATTTAAATATTTGGGTGTTTTTTGTATCCTGCTCTTATATGACTTAATGACCTGTCAAAATATATGAAAGATGTTTTGTTTTGTTTCTCTCTCTCTCTCTGCCTTTTACCTCTTATGAAAACTCTTACTCTTTCCCTCTCCATTGTAGCATGTCTCACTGCACTGAGGCCCTGCTGTTGACCTGGTGCCTTCCAAACCACACTGAGCCCACTGAGCTAGATGAGATCAGGACCCTTCAGAGTAGACTTGTGAAATGTCTTTTATGCAATAATGATCACATGGGCTTCCAACTTGCTCTTTAAATCATCCTCCAAATCAGAAAGGTTATTGAAGCTGCTCTCAGGCTGAGGGTAGAAACATGTAAACAATGAGTTGGGAGAGCCCCCTCTACTCACATTAGGCAAAGGATCAATGTCTACCCATTGAAGGAGATGGCATGTTACCTTACACTCATTTCAAAAGCAAATAGCTATGGGGAATTGCAGTCAATGTCATGAGACAAAATGTGTATGAACCACTGTATGGAAAATTAATTTGCTCTGTAAACTTCACCCAAATCACTATAAAATTAAAAATAAATAGATAATATATACTACATAAATAATGAGCACACACACACACACAAAAAGCAAATAGCCCATGACACATTTTATAAACATGTATCTGTGATCTGAAATGGTATGTATTTCAGTTCTCTTGTGCTGCTCTAACAGAGAATACCACAAATAGGTGGTTTGAGCAAATAGGGATATATTTTCTTGCAGTTTAGGAGGCTAGAAGTCTGAGTTCAAAGTGGCAGCTCTAGGGGCTAGGTAAAGGCCCCTCAACCTTGGGCTTCAGCTCTACCTCTTGCTCCCAGTCCACTGGAGCTGGAGGCTTCTCTTAACTTAGGAAGCTCCTGGCTGCTGAGGCTTACAAACCTGGATGGACAAGTAAAATGGCACAGTACCAAGATTATTAAGGAACACAGTAGGCCACTAATTCAAGTCCATTAACTGTCCAAGATTGGAAGACAACATGGTAAGCCATTGAGATGAAGACTTGGCCAAATGCAGGATCCAGACATGCCAAAAGCTATTGACCTTCTTCAATGCTGCTTATATACTGGAAGCAGATCATATCCCTAATGCAGCTCTGCTCAGCTGCTCACAGAAGATTCCACCACAGAGTTGATTACCAGTCTAATCATGGGAAATAACTATATCCAGCTACTCACCCACTCAAAACGAGGCCCAGATGAGTTGACACAAAACTTTAACTACCACAATATGTTTCTCTAAGTTTCTTAGGGATAAAATCATTTGAACTATGAAAATGAGTGGGTATGGGGAGTCATGGGAGCCTGTGTGATGCAGTGATTAAGCACTTAGGTGCTAACTGAAAGGCTGGCAGTTCAAACTCACTAGCCATTCTGCAGGAGAAAGACGTGGCAGCCTGCTTCTGAAAGATGACTTGGAAATGCTATGGGTCAGTTCTACTCTGTCCTTGTTAGGACATTGTGAGTCAGAATCAACTCGACAGCAACGGGTTTAACGGATGGGTTATAAGATGATTGTGGATTGTGAGATCCACTTACATGGAATATTTTATTGTTACTATAATAGCCTTGTGTATTTGATGAATAAGTTGCTTTGTTAGGAAACGAAAACATTGTTAAAACTACACGCGCATACACTCACGCATGTACACACACTTACATACCTACACACACACACAATCACCACTGTTGTGCCAAAGAAAACAATAAGAAATTCAGCAGATTTCAGGGGTTTCCTTTATTTGCAGAAACTGTATGTTAAACCATTGAGGAGAATAACAAACAGGTGAAGAAAACCCAGGAATTCATAAAACATGAAATGTGAAACTGAAGAGATGGTGAATCTTCTTCTTCTTCTTCTTCTTCTTTTTTTTTTTTTTTTTTTTAACAATATCCAGTGAGCCAGGTGGATTCTCTGAGGCCGGTACTTCTTAGTAATGACAGTCTAGAAATTTAAAATCCAAGATGGTCAGTTATAGCATCATGGGAATGGACAAACCTAAGCTAAGAAGGGTAGGTGTGTTTACTTGATAACAGGTAATTGTGTCCAGTGGTTTCCTACTGACAAGGGAGCTCCCTCTTATAGGGGAAGGGACAAAACCCTCAAGAGCATGATGGTTCTCTCCAGACTGTTAGAAAACTTCCAGGTATACTCTTAGGTACATTTGGAAATAGCTGGAAATTAAAGAGTGTATTCTTTGAAGTACTTTGATATCCTGAAGGATCAATCATTGTCTTCCAATTTTTTGAATAACCTCTGGTATTTTTCTTTGTCCTCCCAAACTCATTGGAAGGAAGCACAATGGAACTGGTGGGCAAAATTCATCCTCAGGACTGGACCCTTCATGAGCTGTCATTGGAGTAGGATATTATGTGCAGAATCTGTCACATGTGGTCACATGTGAGAAAAGAATGAGGTCTCTGAGAAGAGGTACCATGGCCACTCTCTTCTAGGCTCCTCCCTCATACCCTGTCTAGTGCCTGCCACTTAGCAACATCTAAAATTGGTGATTGAATAGCAGTAAAATAGGCAATGCTACCTACTGTGTGGAGATCAAAGGGCATGGCCAAGAATGAGAAGGCTATTTTGATAGCCATCTCAAACCATGCAACCAGAATGCTGCATGCTCTAAACTTAGTCAAAAGGGGGCTGTTTTCAAGAATGTTTAGAATTGCCATCAGAACTGTCCACCAATGAGGGCAGACTTGTCCATCAGTACCATTTTTACAGTTGTGCATCTTTCCCGGAAAAGGTTGCCCACTAGAGTCACAGGCCTGGCCTCGGACAGCATTTAGGCAGTGAGTGTCACCTCCTCAGTTCCCACTAACTCCTTAAAAGCAGGTAGTGGAGTGAATCCTACAGTTGAATTACCTTGCACAGAGAGAGGAAAGAAACACCAGGGCACTTCAGGGATGGTGTCGGAAAAACAGCAGTTTCGGGAGGCACAGTCTTCCTGGCTGATGCCGGGGTACCCACAGTTCTTGCGGTCCTTCACTTCCATGACACACTGCTCTGACCCTGCTCACGGGTCACCAATTTCAGGGAGAGACAGCACAGAGACTCAATTAAGCCAGCAACTGACGAGAAACTTCTATTCCTATCAACCTACCAGGAATATCACTGGATTTACAACCTCAGTATTTCTGAGGGATTATGACTTCTGGGATTGTTAAACCAAGGATTATTTAAGTGTTTGAGTCCCTTGGGGTGCAAATGGTTAACATGGTGGCTGCTAACTGAAGGTTGGCAGTTCGTGTCCACCCAGAGATACCTTGGAAGAAAGGTCTGGTACTTCCAAAATATCATCCATTGAAAACTGTATGGGGCACAGTTCTACTCTGACACATATAGGGTCAGCATGAGTCAGAATCAACTCAATAGAACTTCTTCTTTTTTTTTTTTTCATAATTTTGTTTTGTTTTTAGATGTTAGTGCTAGCAATGGGCTCTGTCCTCTCTGCCAATATGAATCAGTGTGGGGTGGTAGACAGAAGTCAGAAGCTGGAGGAGTGGGACCTTGGGAAAATCACTTTGTCCCTCTGGTGGCATAGTGCCTAAGGCATTTGACCACTAAGCAGAAGGTTGGCTGTTCAAACCCACCAGCCACTCCTCAGAAGGAAGGTTGGGCAACCTACTTCCATAGTGAAACTGCCTCAGAAACCCAAGGAGGGATCACTATGAGTCACATCCTACTCAATGGCAGTGCATGTGTGTAAAGCCCAGACTCAATATACCCTTCTGTGAAATGGAAATGGTCCACTGCACCATCATGAGGAAAGGTTTATGAACACCCTTTAAGGACGGAAAACATTCGGTCAAGTTACAGCTATCACAATAATACTTCCACCCTAAAGGTATGGCTATCACAACACTTCCACTAGGATAGAGGCTCTTGCTAACAATTAACTGTCTATCTTGTTTCACTTCCAGGGCCAAGTGATCCCCTGGATGACAGTCCTGGGGAGCAAAACCCTTTCTTGCTATGAGCAACTTAGTATCTTGATATTATAAACTGGCAAAATTTATTTCCCAAAAGATAACCCTTCCTTGCTATGAGCAACTTAGTATCTTGATACTATAAACTGGCATAACTTATTTCCCAAATGATAATCCTAGAATTCTTAATTTCCTAACATTTGAGTTCTGTTAGCAGCTATAGTAAATGTTTTTTTGTTTGTTTGTTTGTTTGTTTGTTATAGTAAAAGGTTTCATTTCTCTTGTAACTTTCTTCAGAAGTCATACTTTCAGAGCTGGGAGGGAATTGAGTTGTACTGGTTCTTCAAATAAAGTAAAACTTGGAGCTTAAATGACTGTTTTCCAGAAAGGTACACAAGTGGCATGGCATCTGCAAGGGTGGATACTAGTGAGTTGATGCGTGTCCCTTCCCTTTTGGTCTGGGCCAGGGCTGGGCAGCCATAAGCATGGAGGGTTGAGTGGACTCCCAGCCAGGCATAGCTCCTGGAAGAGGGTCCTCCTTCCCAGGCAGCTTACCTTGCATTGGAAGGGGAGTGAAACACCAGGGGACACCGGGCACAGTGGAGTCAAAACAGCATCCAACGTCGAAGCACTGGCTGCTGGTGATTCCAGGGAAGCCACAGTTCTTCCTGTTGTCGGGACTCAGCCTTGAACACTGACAGGGGGCTGAGGAAGAAGTTTTGTCAGCCAGCCCCTGTTCCAGGTGCATAGTTCTGCCTGGTTCCATGGGGCATCCAGGGACACCCTCACCAAGAAAGCCAGAATCTTTTCTTTTCCATATCAAACTATACAATTATCTTCTGAGGAGCTAATAGAGTTTTGGTGAAACTGTTTTATGAGTTAAAGGAAAAATAACCTCCCAGAAAGAGCACAAGCAAAGGATCTAGGAGAAGGTCAAAATAAGGGATTAGTAGGTGTTGACTCGACGGCACATAACAACAACAACAGGTAGGATTTGGAGGAGCTCTCAGTGGTGTGGCCCTCCTGACCCAGCCCTTTCCCCAGCCTGGCCACCACACCTGTGGTTATCCAGACCTTTCCCTGGAAGGAGGTCCTTCTTAGAGTTCTTACGTAGCCTCTGTGTACCTTGCAAATATGAGCATACACAGGAGACTGTTTTAATGTGTCCAGAACATCACAAATCTTGGGGTACCTTTTAGGCTGCTTCCCCTCTTAACATTCCTCCTTTTTTCCTTAAGACAAACATAAAAGAAGCCCTGTAGAATAAGAAACTCATTGAGGGAGAGAGAGTTGCTGCAAAAGCAAAGATTTATAACCCCTGCAGCTCAGGGCTCTAGGCTCCTGTAGCCCAGAGCGCTCCATTTCACAGATGAAGAGACAGAGCTGCAGAGAGTTAGTTATGGAGCATTGACTTACCAGGTTTGCCACCAGCAGCCAGGGCACACAGCCCCAGGACGAGGAGTGCCACCAGGAACCCAGTGCCTCGAGGTCCCATGTCTTCTCCTGGAAGCTGCTGACAGAAGGTACCGTCCTCACTCCACAGAGCATTTTATAATCTCCTCTCTGTTTGCTCACCAGACCCAGATAACCTTTTTTGCTCTCTTCCGTGGCACTAGCCCTTTGGGTCCTTTGTTAGGAAAGGGAGCTGCGATAGCTGCCTGGTAGAGGCAGAGCGGAGGTGAGGGGCGGCCTCCGGAAGTGAGGCTTCCAGCCCATGCACTGGCCCCCTTCAGCTGTCAAGCCCTCACCCCTGCCCTGGGCAGAGAGCTGGGCCATGCCAGGATAACAGCCAGATTGCCAACGTGGAAAGCTGGCCATGTGCACGTCCGGCACTGGGCAGAATGGGAATATACACAGCCTCACACCCAACAGAGGATAAGTCATGCATTTCTTCTGATAAAGTGAACGCCACCAATAGAATCTTAAAAATTGCGGTGATCAATCCTATTGGGAAAAATAGAAGGGCTTCCTGCCAACATAGAAAAGATTCCTCCCCAACATATGAGAGACTCTTACAGGACCTTAGGAAACCTATTGTCCAGATCCCATGGTTAGATTCCTTTCCCAGGCTCTGTGCTGTTACTGCTTGCCTCAGTGTCCCTGTTTCCATCTTCAGGAGCAGAGGTTCCTTTCTATGGAAATGAGGCTGACCAGATAAGGGAAGAGGTCAAAATGAGTGGTTAGTAATAACAAGTTCATTTTCAGCAAACCCCTGAAATCCATCATTATTTCCTCCAGGAGAACTCTTCCTTGGTAGCTGCCATAAAGTTGGCCCCCTACTCATGGTGACTCCATGCACAATAGCATGAAACACTGCCTAGTCTTGCCCCATCTCCACGACCGGTTATGGATCGAATCTTTGTGATCCTTAGGGTTTTCACTGGCTGATTTTCAAAAGTATATCACCAGAACTTTCTACCTAGTCTATCTTAGTCTGGGGAAGCTCTGGTAGCATAGTGCCTAAGGCACTTGACTGCTAACCAGAAGGCTGGTGGTTCAAACCCACCAGCCACTCCTCAGAAGGAAGATGGGGCAATCTACTTCCATAGTGATCAGAAACCCAAGGAGGGGTCGCTATGAGTCAGGTCCGACTCGATGGCACATAACAACAACAACAACAACATCTTAGTCTGGAAGCTCTGCTGAAATCTGTTCAGCACCAGAGCAACATACAAGCCTCCAGTGACAGACAATCGGTGGTTGCCCAAGAGGGAACTCTGTGCCCGTCCTATAAGATGGCACTGGGTACAAAGACCTGCCAAGAGTGTGGTGTAAGAGTATGAGGTAGGAGGGAGAAGAGAAAAAGCCCAGAGGAAAAAGAGAGAGATGTAGTGGTGGGGGAAGGAGGTCTTAAGTTCTCCACTGCACAGGAAATTAGCAGAAGGTTGGCAATATGTAAGTCATGGGTTGAGCAGCCAATGACCTATACATTCATAGAAGCTAAAAATCTTGATCAAGAAGAGACACTGTCCTCAGAGACTAGAGATCTGACCTCTGTCCTCCAGGGCTTCTACAAGGTTCAGCCTGAGCAACTCCAGACCATTCACCTATCAAGTGACCATTGGAACTCACTCTTTTGAAAACCTTGGAAAGATAAACTTTCCCTATCCCACATCCTTGTTACCTTGGTCACCACCAAGACATATGTGCTCTCAGTTATCCATTCTCTCCTATATCCTCATTCCCAGTCTCCCCTATGCTTCCTCCTCTTTAACTCAATTTCTCCCCACCCGCACCGTCCGAAACTTTTCAGCATTCTTGCTGAATCAGCCTGATCCATGGTAAAGAAATCCCTCATCTTCCTCAACTGCTTATGCCTCTTGCCCCCTCCTGGCCCTAAGTGAATATTGCATCTTACCTGAGATGCTTCCCTAGGGTCCATCTGAAATAGAAGAGCTCAAGTCTGTATCCGGGACCACCACCAGCTTAAATAGTGCTTTTGTGTGCATTAGAAAAAGGCATATTTTCTTCAAGACAAGTTACTTCCACTTGTGGAAATTCATTATATGTGATGCCTACAATGCAAGGGGTCCCCTAAGGTGACCATGCTCCCACCATGTGGTCATTGAGTGGCTGGGCATTGACTTTGAGCCTCATGTCTCCACACTCTTATAGAAACCATGCTCCTTAGAGACCCAGGCTTTAAACTTTAATCCTCCCAATGCCGAACCCTACTGTCAACTAATAACCTTCACTCAGTCTGGCTCTGTCATTAAGTATTTTAGTGTCTAGTTCTTTGTATTGTTTTTCACACTGAGACTTAACAGCATCCTGGGCAGTTTCAGCATTCCAGTGCACTTATTATCCACATTCCTAATCACTCAAATTTTTATTTCTTCCTCACCTCTAGTGCCCTTCTCCCCTACTACATTTCTGCCACCCCTCCCATGATGAAACTCCCTATTTATAACCCAAAACTTGTATTCTATCTCTGAAAGATAAGATGTAAATGTCTTTTCTGTTCAGGATGTTCTAAGGTTCCAAGATTCTCTCTGTCACCCCCACCACATTCTCTAAATCCTAAGATCCTCTAATCCCCAACTTCTCTGTTTCCAGTCTGGGAACATTATCCTGTCTATTCTTTCTTACTTCCCTTCTTCTCCAGCCTGATTTCCATGGACCTCACTTCACCCATTCTTCTGTACATCACCAGGTACACATGATTTGTTTACTGTCTCCAGGCCTGCCCTGTGTCTGCTGACATTGGCTGGTGCATGCCATTGATTATTACCACTACAAATTCATTGCCTCACACCTATCTGGTCACTCAATGGTGGCTCGATGCTTCCTCATTTCTAGCCTTCTCCAAACCTTTCAAACTTTCATTCTGCACACTCTGGGAATGACATTGTCTACCAGATCACATGGAAAACAACAAATGGAAATTCCCTCAAATATAACCCCGTGTCGAATTCCACTTCTTACCAAGTTGGAGTACTTGGTATCAGACTAGACTTCCCACCATAAATAACTAAAACTAGATAAAATATATGAGCAACAAGCAGTATCAGACTGTGATTCCTGAGAAAAGAGAAATAACAATGTAAGCTCCATTATTGCCTTGTTTTCTGGAGGCACTTTTGAAGCTACAGCACAGACAGGGGAAAACCCAAACAGAGCACATCAGTCTCTGAGGTGAGGAGACAGAGAAGGAATTAGAAGCTACTGAGGCAGTTGAAGGGTAGGCTATCAGTGAAAAGGGAGCTCCATGAATCTGAACAATCTGAATGGGTAGCTCCTTGGTTTTTTTTTCCCCAAAAATCCCAAGCTGCCCATGCACCCAAGACCAGGCAAAGAAAAACTTATGAGGTAGACAGAAACTCTGGGGAGATGTAAACTGATGTAAACTGAGTAACTACTAGAACTCTCAAAGAATTAGGAGACATTGGTGTCGCGGCCATCACGACAATTCTGGAACAGGTGGTAAGAGAATGAGTTAAAAATAAGAGAAAAGTTAAAGGATGGGAACGGGAGGGACACTCAGAGCCATTGCAAAGCAGTACCAAATTTATTATGATTATTCTCAAACTTATATACAAGTTTAACATGGGAAAAGTGCACCATTCATATGTCATACAATCAATCACAAGTTAATCAATATTGGGAAGAGTACATACATACACAATTGGCATATTAAAGTTTAAATTAACATTCCTGTTTCCAAGGTACCCAGGTCACCATGACGTAAGTTACCACAACTCAGGTCGCCGTACACTCTTGCTTCCATCCTCATACCTCTACACAATTACCTATAAATCAACTTATATAACTAGGTTCATTTAAAGGCTAGATTGGCTCACGTATACTTCTGGGTTCAATCAAAGGTTATGCCTCTTTTGCACCTGCTGTTTCTCTGAACAACACAAGGGAGAAAATGGCTGATGGTGTCCTAATAGCGGAGCTCAACCTACAAGGACACCTAAAAGCATCAACCCATATGGGGACACTTAAAAGCATCAACCTGTTTATGGGAGCCGTTGCTCAATTAGTCACTCACCATGTCCCAACAGTCCTTAAGACTTAGGGCTCTCCTCACATTGGAGTCTGACTTGAGTGGAGAAAATCGCCGATCATCTTAGATGTTCAGCAGAAGCACAAAAAGCTCATGCCATAAAAGTAAGCCTGACTGAGTACTAGATGACAGCTCTACTCTAGACCCACTCTAAAAAAAACCTACCTTGAAAGAATCAAACCAATCTGCAAGTAAGTTAACTTACTGCCAGAAAAAACAAAACTCAACACTTTATTAAAGAAGACAAAAAACCTAGACACAAAACAACATAGCATACACAATGTCTAACACAACATCAAGAGTTCCTAGACATGTGAAGAGCAGAAAACATAACCCATAATAGAAGAAAGTCAATATTTTTATAGAAACAGACCCAATAATAAAAGATAATGAAATTACCAGAAAAGGACTTTTAAAAGGCTATTGTAAATATACCCAAAGATTTAAAGAAAAACACAAATATAATGAGGTAACAAAGAACTTCAATACAGAAATGGAAATCCTAAAAGTGAACTAAGTGACAATTCTGGAAATAAAGCAAAATTCTGAAATAAAAAATTCACTTGATTAGCTTTAGAATAGACATTGAACATTAGATACTGCAAAATAAATTACCAATTTGCCTAACACCAGGACAACATAAACTACCCAAACTGGAAAATAGAAAGGAAAAGAGCTGGAAGAAACAGAGCACCAATAAGCTGCCAGATAATATGAAGCAGTCTGGTGGTGTAGTGCCTAAGGCATTTGACTGTTAACAAGTGGGCTGGCGGTTCAAACCTACCAGCCACTCCTTGGAAAGAAGGTTGAGCAATCTATTTCTGTAGTGATATTGCCTCAGATGCAGGGAAGGGTTGCTATGAATCAGATCCAACTCCATGGCAGTGAGTTTGGTTTTTGGTTTATAGTACACGTAATTGGTATACCAGTTGTAGAGAAGATAGAGATTGGACAAGAAAAAAGTGTATATAGAAATAATGGTCAATTTTTTTGTGAACTTGTTAAAAAATACAAACCCACAGATTCTGAGAGTTCAACAAACTCCACACAAGATAAACACAAAGAAAACCACATTAAGCTATGCTATGATCAATTGCTAAAACATCAGTGATAAAAATAATTCTTAAAAGCAGGTGCATAAAAAGACACACTTCTTAAAGGAGAATAACAATTAACAGCTAACTTCTCATCTGAGACATTGGAAATCAGAAGTCAATGGAATGACATCTTTAAAGTGCTAAAGGAAAAAAAAAAAAAAGCCTTTCAAATCATAATTCTGTACTCAGTGAAAATAACCTTAAAAAATAAAGGCAAAATACTTTCTTAAACAACTAAAAGCTCAGAGATTCTGTTATTGACATCACTGCTCTCCAAGAAAGTTTAAAGGAAGTTCTTAACATTGAAGTTATGGCAGCCCCTATGTTCTAGATATTTAGTGCCACTCTGACAGAAATACACTACAAATGGGATGGCCTTATCAAACAGGAGTTTATTCTCTTATAGTTCGGGAGACTAGAAGTCAGAGCTCAAAGTGCCAAAGTCCAAGGGCTGGGTGAAAGCACCTCAACCTTGGGATCCAGCTCTGCCTCCTGCTCCTGGCCCACTGGAGCTAGAGGTGTTTCTTCACTCAGACATTTGCTAGCTGCTGAGGCTTGCAAGCCCAAGATTGACAAGTAAAAAGGCACAGTCCTGATGTTACCAAACCACACTCCAGGCCATTAATTTAAGTCCATTATAAGTTCCAAGGGCAGCAGAGCATGGCAGGCTGCTGAACAATGACACGGCTGCATGCAGGTTCCAAGTGTGTCCTAAGCTAGATACTATTCCCAAGGCTTCTCCTTATATACAGTAAACAGACCACATCTCAAAGGCAGCTACTCAGCTGCTTGTGGTAGATCCCACCCTGGAGTTGATTGCCAGTATCCTCATGGGGGATAACTACCACCAGCTGCCCAGCCACTCAACCAGGCACAGCCAAGTTGACATACAAATTTAAATACCACATCCTAATATGGGACATTCATTTTCCAAATTAACATAGTTCCCATCTATCTGGATTTACTCATTTGTGGTCTCTGTTTAGTTTCTCTAAGCATTGAATGCTTCTCTAAGCATTTGAAGGGAGCAGTCAGCCACAGAGATCCAGGTGAGGAGAGGGAACCCAGCCATGCCCAAAGCAGCAGGGCAGGAGAGTTGGAGAAAGGGGATTAAAAGGCCCAGGAACTACGCAGAAAAGGAGTCAGCCACAGGGACCCAGGTATGGGTGGAAGGAGAGGTTTCTAACAGGGAGACAAACATGTCTGTCAGTTTGTCCCACTGTGGTGATGTGTTGATGTGAGTTTTGAGGCGGAGCCACTGGTGTTTCAAACCCAGCGGGATGCACATGGTGCACAGGTATCAGCCCAGCTTACAGACTGAGACAGACTAGGAAGAAGGAAGAGACCATCCATTTCTTAAAGAATTGGCCAGGGAAAACCATATAAATAACAAAAAAACACTGTCAGATACATTAC
>NW_006921766.1:4371041-4391520 GCF_000298275.1 Orycteropus afer afer | reverse complement strand
GAGATGGTTTGACACAGTGACTGCAATGATGGACTCAAGTATAGCAGGGATCATGGAGCTGGTGCAGGATTGGGCAGTGTTTCATTCTGCTGTGTACGGGATTGCTATGATTCGGAAACTACTCGACAGCACTTAACAACAACAACAACAACAACAAAGCGTTTGAAGTTACAAATCCTTCTAGTCTTCATTTTTTCTCATTTGGTTACTATTACTGCCTCTTACCTGTCTCTCAACCAGCAACAGTTTTTTCTCCATCCAGACAATAATCTGGTGTTATAATTATCTTTATAAAGTCATTCTACTGCCACTCTCTGGCTCCTCACAGTCTACAGTGTAAAGACCAAACTCCTGAGAATGATAAGCAAAATCCTTTATGAACTGGACCCACATATCTCTTTACACTATTTTATTGCTAGGTTCCCCTCAAAATATAAGCATCTTGTACTTCTTTAAGGAGTTCTGGTGGCTTAGTGCCTAAGACATTTGGCTGCTAACCAAAACTCTGGTGGTTCAAACCCACCAGCCACTCCTCAGAAGGAAGATTGGGCAATCTACTTCTGTAATGATACTGCCTCGGAAACCCAAGGAGGGGTTGCTAGGAGTCTGGTCCAACTCGATGGCAGTGAGTTGTGTTGTTTTGTTGTACTTCTCTAAACACACCTTGGTCTGTGAGCATTTTCTCATGTGGCCTCATCTCTCTGCAATACCTTTTCTTCACCCTTTGTTCATCCTCCAGCCCTTAATTCAGGAATCATTTCTTCCAGGAAGACTTCCCTTACTTCCCCAGAATGAAGTTAGATAGATGTCCTTCACCCTTTCCACCACAACACTTTTTTTTGTTCTTTCTGGCATTTTTGTTACTTAACCCAATGATGACAGCTAACACTTACTGTGGGATTATTTTGTACCAACATTTAATCCTTGCAATGCCTAGATAAGTGACATATTTTGCCCAAATAGCACAGCAAGTAAGTGTAGGGTGGAAATCAGGAGCTAGACTTATGTCTCATTCATTCTAGCCCTAGAACCTATCTCAGTGTCTGATACATACTAGACTCTTAATGAGGGAGAGTTGAGTGAGGAAGTGAATAACTGACCTCACAGAAACTCCAGGGATTAACAGTTCCCCACATGTTATTGCCCATTACCCAAATTACCTTTAGGAATTCATAAAACAATATCTACACATGGATATTTTGTCATCCCACAACTTGTCTGGTCTTCAGTCATTAGTGTTTGATGTGTCAAATCTATTCTTCACATAGTCTCTAAATTCAGGTGGGATATAATCAAGGTCGTATTTTGCCTCTCATGGACTTGTTTTGATTTTCTTCAGCTTCAACTGGGACTTACTTATGAGCAACTGATGTTCTGTTCCACAATCATCTCCTGGCCTTATTCTGACTGATGATATTGTTTCTCCATTATCCTTTTCTACACATATAGTTGATTTGACTTGTTGTATTCCATATGGTGAGGTCCACATGTATAGTCACTACTTATGTTGTAAAAAAGGTATTTGCAAGGTTTTGGATAGAGTGGGAGGAAAAATGTGGAACAAAATCCCAAAACACAATGTTATTTTTGTCACGTGCCATCAAGTCGGACCCAACTCATAGCAACCCCTCCTTGGGTTTCTGAGGCGGTATCACAACAGAAGTAGATTGCCCGTTACTGGGCAGATAGAGTCTGGTGGGACCCCCAAGACTATGGCCCTTGAGTACACTACAGGCCTGGGATAAAACTCACTCCCAAGGGCTGGCTCTCAAACCAATAGTAAAAAAAACATACATGCAGACCACTCAAGCTAGGGCAATGCACCCATATACTCTACAGAGATACATCCCTAGAAGCAATTGGCCATGGGATACCAGAGGGGCAACATTCACATGGAGGAAAAGCAGGACGCACAGGAGTGCATAACTAAGAAGGGCACAGGGTGAGGGGGCAGTCAATGAGAAGGGAGAGGAGGAGAATGGGTTAGGGTTGTGGATGGTAATTGGGGAGTGAAACCAAATATACATGAAATGTCAAACATAAAACAAATTCTGCTCTGTAAATTTGCATCTAAAGTAAAATAAAGAAGAAGAAGAAGAAAAACAAGAAAGGTATTTGCAGTGAATAAGGGCTTGGTCGTGCAAAATTCTATATTGCGGTCCCAATGTCATTTCTATCACCAAGGCCATATTTTCCAAATACTGATGCTCCTTCTTTGTATTCAGCTTTGCTTCCAATCAACAGTAATTATTAATACATTTTGATTGCACATTTGATCAATTTCAGACTGCAGGATTTGATAAAAATCTTCAATTTCTTCATCTTTGGCTTTAGTGGCAAGTGTGTAAATTGAATAATAGTCATTTTAACTGGTTTTCCTTGCAGGTATATGGATATTATCCTATCAGTGATAGTACTGTACTTCAGGATAGCTCTTGAAATATTCTTTTTGATGATGAATGTGACACCATTCCTCTTCGGTTTGTCGTTCTTGGCAGATGATTGACATTCTATCAATGTCATTCTATTGATAGTCATTCTATTCATTCTATCAATGTCTATTCCTTACATGGTCTCTAAATTTAGGTGGGATATGATCAAGGTCATTTCAAAATGGCCAATACCAGTCCATTTCAACTCACTAATGCCTGTTGTTGTTGTTGTTGTTATGTGCCGTCGAGTCAAACCCGACTCATAGCAACCCCTCCTTGGGTTTCTGAGGCAGTATCACTACGGAAGTAGGATTGCCCAACCTTCCTTCCAAGGAGTGGCTGGTGGACACTAATGCCTAGAATATTGATATTTATGTGTTCCATTTCATTTTTGACAACTAATGACTTTCCTTGGAGCTCTGGTAGCATAGTGCCTAAGGCACATGACTGCTAATCAGAAGGCTGTTGATTCAAATCCACCAGCCACTCCTCAGAAGGAAGGTTGGGCAATCTATTTCTGTAATGATACAACCTCAGAGACCCAAGGAGAGGTTGGTGTGAGTCAGGGCTGACTCGATGGCACATAACAACAACAACACAACAACAATGGCTTTCCTAGATACATACTTTGTACATTCCATGTTTGATTTTAATGGGTGTGTGCAGCTGTTTCTTCTCATTTTGAATCATGCCACATCAATTTTGGGATGACATTAAAAACATTATCCATGAAGAAAGCAAAAAGTTATTTAAAAAGATAGGGAAAGAAGAAAATATCAAATTGGGTGTCAGAAGAGATTCTGAAACTTGCTCTTGAACAGAGAGTAGCTAAAGCCAATGGAAGAAATGATAAAATAAAATAGATGAACAGAATATTTCAAATGGTGGCTAGAGAAGACAAAGTAAAATATTATAATGAAATGTGCAGACCTGGAATTAGAAAACCAAAAGAGAAGAAGTTGCTCAGTATTTCTCAAACTGAAAGAAGTGAGAAAAATATTCAAGCCTCAAGTTGCAGTATTGTAGGATTCTATGGGGAAAATATTGAAAGATGCAATAAGCATCAAAAAAAAAAAAAAAAAGATGAAAGGAATACACAGAATCATTGTACCAAAAAGAATTGGTTGAAGATCAACCATTTCAGGGGATAGCATGTGATCAAGAACCAATAGCAGTAAAGGAAGAAGTCCAAACTGCACTGAAAAAATTGGCATAAAAACAAGTAATTAGGAATTGACAGAATACCATCTGAGATGTTTCAACAAATGGATGCAGTGCTGGAGGTGCTTGCTTGTTTATGCCAAGAAATTTGGAAGACAGTTACCTGTCCAACTGAACAGAAGAGATTAATATTTGTGCCCATTCCAAGAAGGATGATCTAACAGAGTGCAGAAATTATCAAACAATATCACTAATATCACACACAAGTAAAATTTTGTGAAGAAAATTCAAAAGTGGTTGTAGCATTACATCAACAGGGAGCTGCCACAAATTCAAGCCAGATTCAGGAGAGGGCATGGAATGCGGGAAATCATTATTAATGTCAGATGGATCTTGGCTGAAAGCAAAGAATGCAAGAAAGATGTTTACCTGTGTTTTGTTGACTATGCAAAAGCATTTGACTGTGTGAATAATAACACATTATGGATATCATTGTGAAGAGTAGGAATCCCAGAACATTTAATCATGTTCACGAGGAATCTGCACATACACCAGTAGGCAGCTATTCAAATATATCCAGGAGATACTGTGTGGTTTGAAAAAAAAAAGGTGTGTGCCAGGGTTGCATCCTTTCACTATACTTATTCAATCTGTATGCTGAGTAAATAATCTGAGAAGCTGAGCTATATGAAGAATGCAGCATCAGGATTGGAGGAAAACTCAGTAACAACCTGTAATCTGCAGATGACACAACCTTGCTGAAAATGAAGATGATTTGAAGCACTTACTGATGAAGATCAAAGACTAGAGTCTTAACTATGGATTGTACTTCAATATAAAGAAAACAAAAATCTTCACAACTGGACTAATAAACAACATCACGATAAAAGAAAAGATTGAAGTTGCCAGGGACTTCATTTTACTTGGATCCACAATCAGCACTCATGGAAGCAGCAGTCAAGAAATCAGACAACAAATTGCATTGGGCAACTCTGCTTCAAAGACCTCTTTAAAGTATTAAAGAGCAAAAATGTCACTTTGAAGACTAAGGTGCGCCTGACATAAGCCATGGTAATTTCAATCATTCATATGCATATAGAAGCTGGGCAATGAATAAGGAGGACCAAAATGATGCACTTGAATTGTGGTTTTGGCAAAGAATACTGAAAATACCATGGACTGCCAGAAGAATGAACAAATCTGTCTTGGAAGAATACAGCTAGAATGCTTCTTAGAAGCCAGAATGGTCAGACTTCATCTCAAATACTTTGGTCATGTCATCAGAAGGGATCAGTCCCTGGAGAAGGATATCATGCTGGGTAAAGTGGAGGGTCAGCGAAAAAGGGGAAGACCCTCAATGAGATGTACAGACACAGTGGCTGTAATGATGGGCTCAAGCATAGCAAGAATTGTGAGGATGGTGCAAGATGGGGGATTTTTCATTCTGTTGTCACTGTGAGTCAGAGCCAACACTATGACACCTAACTACAGCAACAGACATGTATGTATACAAATAAATAAGGCAAGTTTCTTCACTGATTACAGTTTCCTGCTCTATGAAAGCAGAGATAGAACGAGGGCATACAAAATGCTCCTTGGGGTTCCCCAAGTGTCCTAAAATAAAAGTACACCAGCCTTCTGGTTAGCAGTGAAATGCCTTGGGCACTATGCCACCAGAGCTTCTTTCATACTACCAGCATAGGAAAAAAGTTTTATTACCAAATCTTACTCCCTTAAAGTTCCTAACTGTAGAAAAAGGGAGATCAACAGCATACATATTCAATTCCCCTTCCAGCCTTTCATGGTCCTGGAGTTTTGTTGCACTGATCACTATAATGAGTAAAGAACACAATTTTTTTAAGCTCAGGATTTTTAAAAGGAGGGTGACACAACAATTAAGCATTTGGCTGCTAACCTCAAGGTTGGTAGTTTAAACCCACTCAATGGCTTTGTGAGTGGATGATCTGGCAATTTGTTTCCATAAAAATTATAGCCTCAAAAACATTATTGGGTAGTTCTACTGCCATATGGGGGTGTAATGAGTCAAAAAATTGAGTCAGTAGCTCCCAAAAACAATCAAGCCCAGGAACAGATTTATTTATATAAAAAAATGCTTGGTCAAACCTAGGAGGAGGAATAAGCAAATGAACCAAAGCTAATGAGAATTTTGACAACTTCGGATGGTGGTGTTAGGTGCCCTCAAGTCGGCTTCTACTCTGTGACCCTATGTACACCAGAATGAAGCACTGCCGTGTCTTGCATCATCCTCACAATCCTTGCTATGCTTCAGGTCGTCATTGCCGCCACTGTGTCAATTCATCTCATTGATGGTCTTCCTCATTTTCACTGATCCCGTTCTTTACCAAGCATGATGTCTTTCTCCAGGGACTGGTCCCTTCTGACAACATGACCAAAGTATGAGAGATGAAGTTTGAGTTTGGGAGGGAATGAAATTAGAGATACCTTCATAAGTTATATATAGGGCATGCAGTTGGATAGACATAAATTTTAGCACATTTTCCATTGTGCTATACAATGTAATTTCTCTTTGTACTTTTTAAAGAGACTTTAGTCAAGTTTTAAGTTGGATTTAAATGTCTCTTTGCATTTGAGTGGATTTTCTTTGTTGTGTTTTATTTGACATGATGCTGAGATAAGCGATGATCTGGCCTATCTTAAAACTTAAAAATATTTAAACTATTTAGGTTACCAGATGTCGAGGAAAAGAAGACACTATATGTCTTAAAGTGAGGACTGGCAAACGATGGCCAATCGTCTGGAAACCTGATTTTTAAATAAAGTATTATCGGAAACAGCCATGCATATTCATTTACGTATTATCTCTGGCTGCTGTCAAATTACAATGACAGAGCTGATTACTTGTGTGAGAGATTATATGACCCATAAAACCTAAATAACTACTATCTTACTTTTTAAGAAAAACTTTGCCTATTCCCATATTGCAGTCTTAAAACTGTCTAAAACTGAATTTAGGGGGGAAAATTTATTTTATTTCATTTATAAAAGAAATGTTATAGAAATAAACATTAATGCATCTTCTTCCCCTGTATAATCTGGAGTTGAAATTGATATGTTTAATATACTGATAATTCTCCATGAGATTTTTATGTTTCTGCATGTTTTGTGAATGAGGCACTAACTGTCTTTGTGGTATAAAATCTAAAATTAAAATTCAATAGTATGTGCTGCCGTGATACTTGGTGAAATCTGGAGACTGTCCAGTGTCCTAACCACAAGTTCTCCTCCCTACTCTGTCACCTCCTGAAGATAAGGTTTCCTAGCCAAACAATCCTCCTAATCAAAGAGCCAGGCACAGTGCCTGCTTATCCTTGAATAGTGGGCTTTAGTTCCCTAGCAGCCTGCAAAATTATTCAAACAAGCCAATCACATCCTCTCTCAGAAACTGAGGGGCACCCTACCCCCTCGATACTACAAAGCCTGACTCCCACAGCCCTGCTTGTTCCTTCCGTTCTTGAGGGCAATCCCCATGTGGCCTCACATGGTTTTTGGTGCCCCTCTGGGCTAGGAAGTTATCTAAATAGTCCTTTCTTCGGATTATGTTTTCAAGGATGTTTGCGTAGTTAACAACATGGGAAGACAAATGTGTTGTCTCCCTCTGAAGTAAAGAGAGAAGCAACAATATTCTATTCTTAATTTAAAAGACTTAGTTCCTAAGATCAGGGTTCCTGCCCTGTAGTGCATCCTTCTGTGTATGCTGGTGTCCATCTGAGCTCATTCATATTAATTAGGGAGGAATTAGGGACAACGGGAACTGACACAGACATACTACTTTTTATACCATGAGTAATAAAGTAATTTATCTCTGAACCAAGAGTCTCACATCTTCTGTTAGCACTCATGAAAGTGTGGTAGGCCAACTTGTGAACCCATAAGTAGGATAATATCTCAGACCCTTCACAGTTCTTAACACTGATAAACTAGATCTGACTATATAAAAAAGATCTTCCAAAGTTTGCCTTTAAAACAGCTGTTCTCTATTGATTAGGTTCACCCAGTCTCACTGTACCACCTATATATGTAGGAATGTATGATATGAGGACTAAGGGCTCCCTGATCCAAGTCATGGCATTCCCAATTGCCTCACATGCACGCAGAAGCTAGACAATGGATAAAGAAGACCGAATAATTGAATCATTTGAATTTTGATGTTGGTGAGAATATTGAATATACCATGGATGCCAGAACAATAAACAAATCTATCTTGGAAGAAGTACAACCAGAATACTCCTTAGAAGCAAAGATAATGAGACTGTATCTCACTTACTTTGGACATGTTATCAGGTGGGACCATCCCTGGAGAAGGACAGGGTCAGAAAAAAGAGGGAAAACCTCAATGAGATGGATTGACACAATGGCTGCAACAATGGGCTCAAACATAATACATAATTGTGAGCTTGGCACAGGACAGGGCAACATTTAGATTTGCTGTACACAGGGTCACTCTGAGTCAGAACCAACTCGATAGCACCAAACAACAATAAATATTTTGCTACTCTGAAATATCCAGCCTAAAAGCAATGTAAAGATCTGAGGTGATGCAATGAGTCACTTTTATATGGTCTTTCTAGCCATGGTGTTGTAACTCACACAAAATGATTGGCTGGGTCACAATCTGGCCAGAGATTGGTCAATTTACTATGCAAATTGTTGTTGTTGTTGTTATGTGCCGTCAAGTCAGACCCGACTCATAGAGACCCCTCCTTGGGTTTCCGAGGCAGTATCACTATGGAAGTAGATTGCCCCATCTTCCTTCCGAGGAGTGGCTGATGGGTTTGAACCGCCAGCCTTCTGGTTGCAAATAGTGACTTGAATATCCACCCAATAGGATTGAGCTCCTTGTGAATTCTAGGGAATTGGTCTATTTTGCCATCCTGTTAGGCTTATATAAGGGCCAATCCTATAGAGGTTTGAGGATATCTCACTACCATCCAGAAGAGTCTGGAGTGGAGTCTGGACCTGGGATCCCTGCACTGAGAATCTCCTAGACACAGAAGAGAGAGTTGGGTATGAATACGGAAAGACAGTGGGAAGATTGGCCCATGGAGAGATAGACAGCTGCAGTGGGCTTGCCAGCTCACTGAGAGAGAGTTGGGTGATTCCGTCTAGGTCATTGGCAGAGTTCCTCCACTCAGGAGGCTTGCCTGCTATTAAAGAACTGTAACATAGTGTCTAAGACACTTGACTTCTAACCAGAAGGCTGGCGGTTCAAATCCACAAGCCACTCCTCGGAAGGAAGGTTGGGCAATCAACTTCTATAGTGATACTGCCTCAGAAACCCAAGGAGGGATCACTATGAGTCAGGTCTGACTCAACGGTACATAACGACAACAACATCTGCTTGTGCAGGAAAATGTATGCTCTGTACAAAATGCTTCATACCCTAGGCAGCGTGGTGGAAGCCACACAGGCACTTGGGCAGCATGGACCCAGGTAGCACAGCAGCAAGAGAGAATCACATGGGCGTGGGCAGTGTGGTGGGAGCCAGCAACGAAGGCCTAGAAAGGCTCAATAACAGAGGCCCCAGAGATCCTGCGTAGGGGTCTTCCTGTTAGTGAGGAAAGGCACAGCAGCAGAACAGAAGCCCCAGGAACTGTCCTGGCCTCTTGGGCAGTATGATCATAGCCAGAGACAACAGTGACATGAAGACAGAATCTGACCTAATCTACAACTTCTTGGCCCAGTGACGTAAGAATGGACAAGGGTAGTTTGGCAGAGGGTAAGCTTCCCCTTTGAGAATCTGTTGTTACTCTTTATTGTTTGCTTTCTGTAAATACTAATAATGGCTTTCACTTTGGCAACACTGTGTAAGTATCTCATGTGCCTGGATCAATCACAGATCAGCGTAGCATCCATGGAATGGTTGATGCCACTGGATGTACATGCCTCATTTCTAACAGTTTTGTGGCTGCATGGAAGTTTGAGCACAGCTTGTCCGCTTGTGCAATGCAAATAGACAAGCCCTTACAACTGAGAAGAACCCTTAAGAAATACCTTAAAAATAGTACTGTTCATCCTTCTGTTACTAATTGTAATCTGTCTGCTAGGACCTTCAAATCAGGGACTCCTTCTTTCCTTATAATCATTGACACCTTCTAGTAAGTTACATGTGCTTGAATGTGTCAGGTATTCTGATTAATTGATGTTTCTTATCAGGTTTACGACCTTTGAATATTTCCACATACCACCTCTCCCCACATTCACAAAGAAAGATAAGGGAGTTTTCTGAAGATAACAATATCCTTGCTAATGACCCTACAAATATATTCTTAACCACAGCTTGGCTTAAAGAATTAGTTCCTGGTTTGGGCCTTAATTCAACATTCTCTGAACAGAACCCTCTTGTGTGGGAAATTATCTAGAAGTAGTAGCCTCCCAATATTCTATGAGACACAAAACAGAAAGGTTGGCAAGCCAAATTAAGGTGCTCAAATCCCACAGTTGATTAAACCAACCTGAAATAATGGTGAAAAACAAAGGGAAAAGAAAGTGTAGGTTAGCGCTTAGCATAGGCTACAAGTGGGTGGAAGGACCCCACCCTTGATTTCTAGTGTCTTAGTTACCTAGTGCTGCTATAACACAAATATCACAAGTGGGTGACTTTATAGACAGAAATTTATTTTCTCACAATTTGATGTTAAAAGTCCAAATCAGGGTACTGACCATATGGACTCCTCTTTTGTCAGTAGTCCTTGATTTTTTGGAGTTCCTTGCCTTGTAGATGACCCTTACATGATATCTCTGTTCCCCAATCTGTGTGTCTCTGTGTCTATTCTGATCTTTTATAACTCAGAAGAGATTGTGTTTAGGATACATACTACATTGGTAAGGCCCCATTAACATAACAAAAGAAAAATTCGATTTCCAAACTGGATTACATTCACAGGTACAAAGGCCAAAAATTCAACACATATTTTGGGGGACACAATTGAATCTATAACTGGGTTAGGCAATAATCATATGCCCTCTGCCTTAGTTATCTATTGCTGCTATAACAGAAATACCACACTTGGATAGCTTTAACAAACAGAAATTTATTTTCTCAGAATAGGAAGTTAGAAGTTCATATTCAGAGCACCAGCTCTAGAGGAAGGCCTTCCCTCTCTATCAGCTCTGGAGGAAGATCCATGTCTACTTTCAACATCTGTACACTTGGCATTCCTTGGAGATCCCTATGTGTCTTGGCATCAATCTTCTCTTGGGTCTAGGAGGTTCTTAGCCTAGGAAAATTGGGTCCAAAAGATACACTCTTCTCCTCTTTCTTGGTGATAATCAAGTCCCTCCTCTCTGCTTGCTTCTCGCTCCTTTTATCTCTTGTAGTATAAAAGGTGATGCAGGCCATACTCCAGGGTACACCCCTTATGTCAAGTCTGGATTGTGATGTGAGTAAGGGTGATAACTTAAATAAGGGTGATGTACCTCAACTTAATCCTGCCTCATTAAGATAATAAACATTTAATATTTTAACATAAACTAATCTTGCCTCATTAACCACAGAGAGAGTTTAGGATTTACAACACATCACAAAATAGAGGATAATAACACAATACTAGGAATCATGGCACAGCCAAGTTGACATGTATTTTGTGGAGACAAAATTTGATGCATGAATATAAGCCATCTCTGAACATAAGCCATCTTCACAGATGTTGTGGTTACAAGGGTCAGAATGAAGGTTTGATCAATGGGGCAGGAGATGGAAAGTGCCTAGGGGCCAACTTACACTTGTTTTAATGGAGACTCTCAGGAGTAAGTAGGCCAGGCCACTTCTGTGGCTCACCATAATCTGCAGAGCAGTCACGTGCTTTTAGCTTGAGCTTCTGAGAAGAGCACACAAGAAACCTGAATTGGGCCATAATTGTGGTCACTAATGGGTAGCTTATGTAGGAATGACAGAGTTGTCAGCCTAGAAGTGTGTGATCTGTTTCTTATGACTTAGCCTTTCCATCTTTGTCCATCTATAATTAATCTATAATTAAATTCCTGCTTGTTCCATCCTTTTCATCACGTAACACATTTTATAGGTTCTACCTGGCTTATCATCTGGTAGCATAGTAGCTAAAGCACTTGACTGTGAACCAGAAGGCTGGCGGTTCAAACCCACCAGCCACTCCTCAGAAGGAAGGTTGGGCAATCCTACTTCCATAGTGATACTGCCTCGGAAACCCAAGGAGGGGTCGTTATGAGTCGGGGCCTACTCGATGGCACATAACAACAACAACAACAACCTGGCTTATCATCCACATTTGTACACCTTATGAATATCATCTACGTCTCACAAGCCACTCATTTACTCACTATCTGTGCTTCACATGCTTTCAATTTCACATATCCCCAGTTGCTTTCTTGCTGTGTGTAGCAGAATTGAATAGAATAACACAGCAAGTATTCATGACAACTGCTGTAAGGAAAATGTCATGAGCCAGAGCAAGCGTAAGGCTGGTTCCTATGAGAAAGAGGTCAGATGACCTCTGCTTTCCCACTTCTCCATTATTTCTCATACCATCTTTCTTCCTACATCACTCTCTAGTTCCCTGCTGGGTTCGTTAATATGCTGCAACAGTCACAAAGAAATCACGAGAATGCACATACTATACTTAAAGTTATGTATTTTATTAGGGTAACAAGACAGAAGTAAAGGATACAATTTGGGATGTAACTCAGGGTGGACATCAGGAAACTCAAGATACAACTCAGGGTCAGGTATCCAGGAAAAGTCTAGGATGGTCCCTGAAGAAGAAAGCACATCTCTCCCTTAATCAGTAAAAGCAGCTTCAGACAAACTGCTCACAGGAACTGCGGGAACAGGTATTCCTCAGGCTCAGGCAACTCTTCTCTGGATCAGGGTGGCTCTGTTCCAGGTTCCAGGGTTTTTATAGTCCATATAACTCATGGCCGTTGAGTCAGATCCAACCCATAGCCACCCCTCCTTGGGTTTCCGAGGCAGTACCACCACAGAAGTAGATTGCCCCATCCTCCTTCAGAGGAGTGGCTGGTGGGTTTGAACCACCAGCATTCTGGTTAGCAGTCAAATGCCTTAGGCACTATACCACCAAAGCTCCTATAGTCCATATACTCCTTGTCAATTACAAGGCAGGCACTCTAACTAATCTGGGTAGAGGTCAGCTACTGGGCAGGGCTCCTCAGCCAGTGCTGGTAAAGGTCAACTACATGGTGGGTTATAAACCAAGTAATCCTTGGAAGCTACTTATTCAGATAGCAAATTGACCTATCCCTGCAAGGTGCTTATGCTAATAGTAAGCCAACCAATTCTTTGACAGATTGCAGCACAACCAATCATTTTGGGAGAATTATAAGTTAAAAATTAGAAAGGCTGTCTATGGGAAATCCATTGCACCACCTTGTCCTTTGGTAATTTGTACTAATTACTATTCTTTGGTTACAAATAACAGACACCGACTCTAGGTGAAGGAGCAAAGAAGAGTATATTAAATGGCTTCATGAAGCAGTGGTGGTTCAGTGGTAGAATATTTATTTGCCTTTCATGAGGGACACTTGGGTTCAATTTCTGGCCAATGCCCCTTATGCACAGCCACAACCAACTGTCAGTGGAGGCTTGTGTGTTGCTATGATCCTGGACAGGTTTCAGTGGCACTTTCAGACTAAGATGGACTAGAAGGAAGAAAGTTCTGGTGGTCTACTTCTAAAAGCTAGTCAACAAAAACCCTATGGATGACAATGGTCCTATTCACAACCAGTCACGGAGGTGATGAGGACAGGCAGTGCTTTGTTCTGTTATGCATGGGGTTGCCATGAGTTGAGATTGATTCAAGAGCACCTAACAACAAGAAGGAATTCGTGTGGCTTAGTGCCTAAGGCATTTGACTGCTGACCAGAAGGCTGGTGGTTCAAACCCAGCAGACAGTCCTTGGAAGGAAGATTGGGCAATCTACTTCCGTAGTGATACTGCCTCGAAAACCCAAGGAGGGGTCGCTGTGAGTCGGATCTGACTTGATGGCAGTGATTTTTTTTTTTTTTTTTTTTGGTTAACAACAACATCATCTGTTTCTGGAATCCCTGTTTGGAGAGCAGCCAGCCTCAGCTAGGACCGCTGCAGGCATGGGCAGTGGTCAGGACCTTCCTGCCTTCCTCTGGGCTCTTCTCTGCACATCTACCTCAATCTCCTCCTTGCCCCTCAGATCTCATGCAGATGATCACTCTTGGCTCCTGCACTACATGTTCCAAGTCCATTCCAGAGTTGAGGCAGACACAACTCTCTCTTACACCAGTTGTCTACCTCTAGAAAACTCCAGAATTCTTTAGAAAAAAGTGGGTTTCTACCCATGAAAGACTGGATTGTTTTCTAAAAATCTTCAATGGCATGGAAAGTTCTAGAAAAGTTCCCCGAGTTTCCAGTAACCATCAGGTTGATAGGAAAAAGGTGGAGTGTTGGATGCCAAGTATCTGGTAATCAACTTGTCTGTCTAATTTTGTGTCTGGTAAAACAATGCAAAACAAAATTTCAACTAACACCAATAGCATAGAGTTTTTCTCAAATAGGCAAAATTGCTAAAAAATAAAAATAGAAAATACCAGGAAACTTCCCACTGCCAAGTAATATATTGAAATACAACTCTATGAGCGGGGTTTCACTCCACCAGCCTGGCAGTCTGGAGAAGCCATGTGTTGGCCTCCTTTATAAGTGGCACCTCACACAGGCCTCTCTCAGCCTGGTCTTCTCAGGCTGGGAGTTGGGAAGGAGTTCCAGCCCTTTAAGAGCTCTGTGTGGTGAGTGTGACAATTTACTCAAACTATTAAATACTTCTAAGTGTTTTATCAACCAGGTTGTTCTTATTAAGGCACATTATCAGCACCAGCTTGCCTCTTTCCCACAGCCGGCTCTAGATTCAAGGACTCTGGAATGGCCCCAGGAGAAGCCGCCATTTACTCCCTTAAAACATGCAATCAGCTCTACTGTTCCTTCCCTAACCTTTGCCCACTGATTTATGGTAGTAGAGTATTGGAATGATGGGGGGCATCCTCCTCACGAGTTCCTCTAAAGGCCACATGACATTTTGTATTAAAGCACCCCCAGGGCTGCAGGTCCCCCCAGGGGCCACAGTGATCGCTGTCATTGGACATCTGAGGTGGAGGCAAAGTGGGGATAAGGGTTGACAGGAGGTGATGAAGGTTTGCCTTGGGAAGGAAGAGCTTCCAGTGACCACTGGCGCAAGGTCACTTAGGATTTCCAAAAGCAGTTGAGGTGACAAGTTCATTGGAGGTCAGTATAAAGACCTGACTGTTCACTTCTTCTCTTCCATCCTGGCCCTCAGTACACACACATACACACACAAAAATGCACACACACGTACACACACAAACATGCATATATACAAGTACACACAGACACACCACACAAACATGTCTGTCTTCTTCCCTTTCCCTGTATTGCTGCAGACACACTTTAGGCAACAAAGCTAACCAGTCTGCTACCAAAGGAAAGAGCATGTATTTCTTCCTCAACAACAGCCTCTGCCCTGCAAAGAATTCTCCTAGAAGCCCTAGATCTTCCACATCTCCCCTGAACGTGCAAGACCATGCTAAACTGCCTCTGGTTGCAATACTTGCTTTATATGCCTTGGTTGTGAGAAGGAAAACTTTTTCACTACTCTGGACCCTTTCTCATTCAGCTTCCACCCACCTCCCCACCCCCACCTTTCAGCTCACCCCTATCTTGGCACAGTACACAGAAGAAAGGGGCATGTCCCTTCATGCTGTCCTTCCCCCATCCTCCTCCAGCCCCCATATCCACATGGGCTGCCCTTGCTTTTATCATATACAGGATGTAGCAGCTCTAGCCTGACTCCCAAAGCTTTAGTGAATCCAGCAGACTTCACAGGAGATGTCATAGGAAGTCTCAACAAAGCCTTTTCTTGTCCTTCTTAGACTTCTGTGTGTTCCAGAGTCCTTCCAGGACTGGGCTACACTAGCATTTACCTCTGCCAGGTTTTTCCCACACAGCACCAGCTTTAAGCACTCCCTCTCTTCAACAGTTGCATTTCACAATTGGAATTTTTCTGGACTTTGATGTGCTTTGATATAATTCAATGATGCTCCAGGAAGTCAATGTGGCAGAGCTCCTATGCAGTGCAATCGCTAAATGTTCTTTTGTGCTCCTCTTTCCTGAGCACCTGTGGGAAGTGGTCCAGGTGAAATATGCAAGGCTAGGACACATGAAAGAAGGGGTGTGTGTCTTTTGTGGGCGGAGGCAGACAGCCCTGAAGAGATGATGAGTTTCTTTGCCCCTGTGCTGGTTGGTGATCATGGAGGAGGCTTCATGTCCCCGTGGGGAAGCCACAGATCAAAATGTCTTGGACTGGACCCCCGCAGGAGGTGTGCAGTAGGGAACCTGAGAATGTCTTCCTGTGCAATGCAATGGGAAGGAGGAGTTGAAGCTGCTAGCCTTAGATTCATTCATTTCCCTTGTTGCTGTTAGTTACCATTGAGTCAATTCCAACTCATAGTAACCCCATATGTGTAAAAATAGAACTGTGCTCCATCGGGTTTTCAAGTGTGTGTTTTCAGAAGATTCCATGTGTGCAGAGTGCAACTGCTCTATACGGTTTTCAAGTCTGAGAACTTTTGGAAGCCGATCACTAGGCCTGTCTTCTGAGGAATATCTGGATAGTTTTGAATATCAACGTTTCAGCTTGTAGTTGAGTGCTTAACCTTTCGCTTAGCCACCCAGGGACTATTTATTCCTATTCCTGGCATTTTGGAGGAAATAAAGGGAAGTAACTTGGTTCTCCTTATCAACTGGACCTCAGGTCCACTGTTCAATGGCATTTGAAAGCACTTATCTAGTGAATGCCCTTAGCAGTCTGCACCTTAGCCAATGGGATACATGGAGAAAAGAAGTCCAGAATCTACATGTCATGGCTTCCTGGAAAACATCACTTACACTATGCTACTCTCTATGTTACAAAATGGAGATGCTTCCTAACTGAACTCTCCTTGCTATGTGACCCTCATCTGGAGACCTCACCTACTTTGGGGTACAGGGCTAGAAAGGCATGTCATGTGTCAGACAAGGAGGAAAAACTGTGGGACCTGAGGCCTCTCTAGACTTGATTGTCTACATTCTCAGAATTATTCCTTTGGAATTATTAGTGAACCTTGATTCAGGAACAATTTCTGACTCATGGGGGTCTAATGCGACAATCTGATCTGTGTGTTTGCTTCCTTGAACAAATTATTAAACGTTCCTCAGCACCATGTCCCCATTTATTGAATGGAGATAATGATGTGGATGTTACGTCATTTGTAATGGAGTTGCTTTAACAGATGGGAGTGTTATGTATATTACCAAATTAAATCACCCTTCAATTCAGGGCAACCCCATGCATGATGGAACAAAATATTGCCCAGTCCTGTGCCATCCTCATGATTGGTTGCAGACTGAACTATTGTGATTGATAAGCTTTTCATTGGCTGATTTCCAGAAGTAGATTGCTGAGTCTTTCTTTCTGGTTTGTCTTAGTTTGGAGGCTCTGCTGAAATTTGTTCAGTATCCTGGCAACACACAAGCTTCCACTAACAGTTGAGTAGGGCCTGCACACAAGATACATTGGCTGGAACTCAAACCTGGATCTCCTGCATGAAAGGTTAGAATTCTACCACTGACCCACCACTATCCTCTTTTTGCAAATGGAAAGTGATGCTTTCTAATTCTCCCAACACTCATTTACCTTTGCTGCCATTCACTCCTGAAGTTAAGTCTTCAGGTTGACTGCTGCAGGACCTGAGAGAGAGGGGAATTCAAGGCTTTAGTGAGAAATTAAGGTAAAATACCAGATGTGATGGAGAGGATAGATTGCCCCAACTCCTTTAACAGATCAAAGATCCATCCTGGAGGATTCATCTTATGGTTCCCTTTAGGTTAGAGGAGTTGCCCTGCCCACAGTGCCTGAGCCATGAGGCTCACAGTTCTATGGTAGAGGGAGGATATGGACCTTAGTAAGGATGCTTCTCCACCACTCATCTGTCAGTATGTCATACTGTAGTGGATTGAATGTTGCTGTGACACTGACCATCAGGGTCATCCATGGTGGAAAGGTTTCAGTGGAGTTTCCAGACTAATTTAGACTAGGAAAGAAAGGTATGGCAAGCTACTTCTGAACATTAGTCAATGAAACCTCTGCAGATCACAATAGAATATTGTCTAATATAGTACTGGGAGATGAGCCCCCTGTATTGGGGGGGAAAAACCTTAACTCATTGCCATCGAGTCGATTCCGACTCACAGTGACCCCCATTGGGTTGCCAAAGTGGTAAATCTTTACAGAAGTAGGTTTCCCAGTCTTTCTTCCACAGAGTGGCTGGTGGGTACTCAAAATACACAGTTACCCAATGGACTCAAGGACTTAAGGAGACAAATGATTGATTATGAAGGTGGCACAGGACTGGACAACATTTTCTTCTATTGTGCATGGGGTTGCCATGAGTCAGTGGCAACTAATAAGCAGGATGCTTCTTATTCCCATATGACAGAAAATCCAGCCATGGAATACTTGAGTTTACTTAACACCAAGTCTGGAGGTGGATGGTGCTGGGTCAGATTAGCAGCTCAACCATGTCAAGGCTTTTCCTCATTATCCTAGGATGGTTGCCTGAAGTTCCACAAGGCACTGTTGTCCTACCACAACCAGCAGCAGGATGAAGGACTAGCCAGGGCAGCCAGAGGACACTCTGTTTTTCTCAGAGAGGAAGGGTCATTCCCTCTTCTGTCTCATGGACCAGATTGGAGCTTAAAGAAAGATGGAGAAAGTGACCATTTTCCTCACTCTTTACAGAGTGGACATTATGTAACAAAGAAGGGAGGGAAAAGACATTGGGTACCTAAGAAATAAGTCAGCTACAATATACCAAGGGGAAAAGCCCATCTTTCTAGTGCTGCAGAATTATGGGAGCAAAGAGCACAGGGGACCAGGTCAACCAGACTCCCAGGATATTCAACCAACATTCTACTGCTGAGTCACTGAGAATAAAAAGCATACAACATAGACCCAGGTACTCCTCTGCTCCACAGCCATAAGGTCACATAAGCTCCTTCCCTATGTGCACAGATATAGAAGGACTGGAAAGGGGGTTGAATCCCACATAAGAGAGGCAGAACACTTACCCCTCTCCCCAAAGACTATTACCTATGGATGGTATGCCAATTATTATAATAAACTAAATTCTAGAAAAATTTGGGTCAAATAAAACGAGTTTTGTTTTACTTCTAACTAGCATGTGGAGACTGTGAGGAAGATCAGAAAAAAATGTAGGTAAAAATGAGAAACTGCAATTTCTCTGCACATTTGAGATGTAATAGAAGTAATGTGTGATCCTCATAGTATGTATGTAACATAACAGATATTACAGCAATACATATCTATATGCTTTTGTGAGCTGGGGATATGCACCTTTCCATTCCAGATGTTCCCCTATATGTACAGGGCATAACCTGACATATCCTGCCTCTTTACTCACTGACTTTAGTGGCCAAAGTATGGTGAAATGATTTACCTGACTGATAAATTTTGGGAAAAAAGATTGGTCACACACAACTCAACACCACCTTTCTTCCTCAACTCAGCACCACCTTTCTTCCTCTTGGAAACCAGCTGGTCTCAGAGAGCAAGGGTTTTCCACTTCTTCTGGGACCCCATGTGAAATTGTGCAGATCGTGCAGGGGGTACACTTGGGATGTAGGGTTATGAGTGGGAAAAGAAATCCAGCTTGCCTTTAGCTTGCTTAGCTGAGCTCCCTGGAGCAGAGCTGTGTCTGTCCAGACGGTGGCACTCTACTCTAATCCTCACAAAGGCACTTAGGGGCCAGCCTAGCAGTGGCACTGTACCCCTTTGACCTGTGCTCTGCCCCCTGCCAGTCCTGCTTAGTGTAGCACTGCCTGGCCAGGTGGGGAGCCTGTGGAGTTCACCAGCTCATAGGGCTCCACACCCTTCCAGCTCATAAGTGATAAGGTGATGTTTGGCCTCTGAGTCCCTCCCCTTTTGTTCTGTTTCTTGGTTTGTTGAACTAGGTGGGATGTCAATACATGCCATTCTGTGGAATTTTCATTATTAACACTTTCAGATATTTTGCTATGAATTTCATCTCTTAGGCCAGTTTCCTTCCATTTTGGGGAAGAAAAGGGACTGAAAAGTAACTTTTATAACATGGTTGTTGACCATCCACAATAAATATGGAAAGAATATTAGTAGAGTTTGTGCCTAGTATAGATTGAATTGTGTTCCATCCACCCCACCCCACCCCCAAAAATAGAATATTGAAATTCCCTTCATGTAGCTCTTTTTCCATGCGAATGTGACCTTGTTTGGAGAAATAGGACTTTTTATTGTTGCTGTCATCAGTTAAGTTAAACACTGTCATACCAGAGTAAGGTGAGTCCTAATCTTAACCCCTTTTGAGTGATGCCTTATAAAAGAGAAGAAGAAACAGAGGCAGAGTCACACACAGTGGGAAGATGTCATGTGAAGACACATCTATAAGCAAAGGAAGGCCAAAGATTGCTTGGCAACCCTGGTAAGTTCAGATAGAGCCTTTTCCATGATTTGATAAGAATGTTTTATATTCTTCTCTTGACTTTGAAGGCTTAAAAAAAGCCTGAAGTCTAATTGGCTTTGATATCAATACCAACTACTAGCATTTACTGAGTCAACTCAAACAGCACACTGTTAGTAGTCAAGTCTCACATTGACTCCCTCAAGTCTCACTTTAGACACTCTCATTAATGTGTTAATGTATAATCAGTGACAAGAAGTTAGAAAGAAACTATTGGACTTCTCTTTCAAAGGAAGAAACATCTTTTTTTTTTTTTTTTT
>NW_006921766.1:4363406-4370941 GCF_000298275.1 Orycteropus afer afer | reverse complement strand
TTTTATATTTTAAAAAAGAATTGAAAGCATAGAATAGCATTCATCTCTTAATTTTTAAGCTAATTTTTAGTGTTCAAAATCAGAGCAGTCAATCTAAGAAATGAGCTAAGACATGATGTAGAAGTAGACTCTGAGCTCTCTGTGGGCTTCCCAGGTGTCAACTCGTTGAGGTGGCTGAGTCCCAGAATCAGATGCAGAGGACGGATTCTGATTCATGTTGCAAGTAGGTTCTTGAAGAAACCTTTCTAGAAGTCACACTCTAAAATGGTGAGATGTGGGGGAAGAAAAGATGCGTCAATGAGAATAAGTATTTTCTTTCATTTTAAAGCAATTACAGAGAATTTGACTAAGAGGTAATTAGGAATGTTCTTTAGAAAATGTCTTCGCATTTTAATATTGATTTCTTCCACTTTCACCCTGAACAAATTATTAAGTAGAACAAAAGATGGTTCTCCAAAGGCCTTTGGCAAAAACAGCTTAAGAAGAGCTATGAAAAGATGGGGTTCCTTGGCAAACGGTCTTTCAGCTCTCGCCTTCCATCCCTCAGATCTGAATTCAGCCTGATTTGGCCTAAATCACTTCTTCACAGTCACCCTTTGGCCATTATTCTGGGGAAAAACACAGCTGGTGATGCTGATTAGGGCTCCTATTGTCCCATGTGTTTATTTCTCACTAATTCCAAAACTTCAAACCTTACAGCTTAGTCATGGCCATACCTTCTTCTGTAGGGTTCACTTCTGGATGGTTCACTTCTGGAGGGTTCACCACTACAGGATAGTAACACCATGGGACTCCAGCAACCATGTCGTCAAAACAACAGCCTTTACGTTGACAGTCTTCACGTGTGACACCAGGATAGCCACAATTACGTCTTTCATGGGCTTTCACCACACATGTCTCTGAAAGTATGAGGGACAAGAGTAAGTCATGGACTGAATTCCTAGATGTTACCATACACACCATACACACTCCAACCCAGCTTCCTTATCCAATGAAAACAGTAACCACCTGGTGAAGCAGAAGTAGAATGAGGGCCCAGGATACAGGCAATAAATGATTCCCTCATCTGATGCTACACACTTGACCTCAGGAAAAATGCAAGACTTACCTAAATCATTTATCCATTTGATTTTCAGCAAACCATTATGAAGCTTTATTCACTCAACATTTGTCTAAATGTGCAATTGACCCACCCACTACATATACATGCAGAGGTTAGATAGTAAAAATGGAAGACAGAAGAGTTGATGCATTCAAACTGTGATGTTGATGAGGAATATTAAATATAACATGGACTACCAGAAGAATGAATAATTCAGTTTTAGAAGAAATACAACAAGACTTCCTCTTAGAATCACAGATGGTGAGACTTTGACTCATTTACTTTGGACATGTCACCAGGAGGAAACAATCTCTAGAAAAGAACATCATATTTGGTAAAGTAGAGGGTCAGCAAAAACAAGGGAAGCCCTCAGTGACATGGACTGACACAGTAGCCAGAGCAATGGACTCAAACATATGGTGACATAAAGTCATCATGAGTCAGGGCCAACTTGACAGCAACTAACAATAATAACATCCACTCAATAACTGAATATTGAGTAAGCACTGTTGGTGTGTTCTAGAAAGAGAAGATAGCACTGCAAAAACAGACAGTGAAAGTCACTCAGGGATTGATTTCATGCCAGACATTGTGCCAGGGGATGGAGACCCTGAAATTAAAAATAGAGAAGTTGTTAAGAAGCTAATAGGTAAATGAAGGAGAAAGCCAAGTAAATGTTAAACAAAACAAGACAAACAAAAACAGTACAATTATCACAGTGTATAAGGGTAATTTCAGGAAGGAGTGCGAGCTTGCAGAAGGAACAATAAACTGCTAGGCTGAACAAAGCAAGGAGGGCTTCCTAGAGGAAAAGCTTGTTCGGATGAAGCTGAAGCAATGGGTGAGACAAGCACAAGAAACAGCATGTTCAAAGGCACTGAAAAGAAGAGCAAGGTGTGTTCAAGGAAGTGTAAGCCCATTTGCAGGTTAAGATAGCAGGGGGTGGAGTAGTGGAGAGTGATATGGGAAAAGAGGGAGCTGAGGGCTAGAGTGGATGATTCCACCTTCACAGCAAAGGATCTATTAAGCAGCTTTAACAGGGAGGTGAAGAAACCAATCCAAAGTTGAGGACACTGGAGGAGGCATGGCCCAGTTAGCAGGTTTTACATAATCTAGATAAAAGACCTCCAGAGTCTGAACTCAGGGGCCAGGATCCTTAGGATCCACTGGGGACGAGTTGAGGCCAGTAACAGAAGAAGAATCCAGAACAACTTCCTCATCGGTCCTGGGGACTTTGGAGGAATGGTGGAGCTCAGTTAAGGCACATTGACTTTGGGGTACTCTCAAAGACATCTGGGTAGGGGTCCATTAGGGGCTTAGGAGAGAGAGATGAGGGTACAGGAGCTACATAATCTACTTCTAGGTCAGAGTTTATAGCTAGGTGAAGATCAAGAAGGGAAGAGAGCAGAGGAGTAAGTTCTTGGGAGCATCAATATTACAGGAACAGGAGGAGGAAAGGAGTCTACACAGAAGACAAGGAGGATAGGCAGGAGGACTGAGATAAGGATAGGGATGGAGCTTGCCTTGACCTGGGGCATCAGGTTCTCCAAAAAAGACAATTTTCCAAAAATAAATAGTTGTGAGATGTTCTTTTCCTAAACTGGAAAGGCAGGATGTCCTTCCAGTTTATTGGTAAATACAGAAAGAACATTGAACTGCTCTCCACTGATCTGTTTTTATGCCTGGGGCTTAGCTCAACCTCTCTTTGAAGAAGGAAAGATCTGAATCCATCTCCCACTAACTTGTGGCCTCTGTAGGACACCACTCTCCCAGAGTCTCACTCCCCATTATAAAAGAAAGATGCCCATTAGCCCACCTGCAGAGGAGTTGTGAAAATCAAGAGGGGTTAAGGGAATAAGGGCTTGGTTCCAGCATTCTCTATCCTACAAGGCCCTCCTACAAGGAGTGCGATGATGTGGCTCTATGAGGTGGGGAGGGGACCTTGCTGCATTAACCAGAATCCCTTCCAGCTGGTACTCCTCAGGAGGCATTAAAGATTTCCAGACTAATACATTCATTTCTACGACAAGGTCCTGTCTTGCCCACTCATATACTGTCTCATAATGGAGTGATATGGAAATTATTACATTTGTGGGCTACACTTGTAATTGATGTTTTCTAGATTTCTGTTTCAGCAGGATTGGCAACTCTGCATGACCCAAAAGAAATATTCCAAGGGCAGGGGTAGGAGGGTGGGCCAGCACCCAGCCTGTGATGTGTGGTCTTGTTTTGATTTGTGGAGGAGGTTGGCCATGGTCCCTTGAGTTGCACAGTGTAGTGGGCAGAGATAGCACTGAAGTGGAGGGGGAAGCAGGAAAGCAGACTGGCCTGCAGAGGGGTCCTGGTGTAGCTACCTCACAGTTCACTCTCAACTTAAGAGCAGTTTCCTACTCTGGTTTTAAAGGCCTCTTGCTCTTCCTTGCCATAGGATTCTGGGGTCTTCAAAGCTATTACTTGATGCTTTCCTCCTTCCTACTGCTCCAAACCCACCTTCCTCACCACCCCAGCCCACACCTCATTCATTATGAAGGTATCCAAGGGTACATGGAAGCCATCTTCCAGCTCTCTCTTCTCAAAACTCTTATGTAGACCTGTTACGAAAATGTTGAAAAAATCCCTTCTTCCATCCCCAACTCCAGGTTGAAAAAGTATCTAGCAATAGTTAACTTGGTACTTTGCCAAGTATTTTTCACAAACATTGTCATGTTTAATTTTCTTGACAAACTTGCAAGACAGGTTATTGTTCTCTGATAAAGGAATTGAGGCACAAACATGTTCAAAGGAAGCAATAGAGCACCACCTCACCCCCCACACCCATTTCTTTAGAAAGACCTACCAAAAAACCCATTGTCATTAAGTCAATTCTGACTCATAGCAACCCTATTGGGTTTCCAAGGCTATAAATCTTTACAGAAGTAGATTGCCTCATTTTCCTCCCACAGAGTAGCTGATGGGTTTGAACTACTGACCTACTAGTTAGCAGCCAAATGACTTATCCACTACACCACCATAGCTCCTTAGAAGGACCTGAGCTACCAGAAAAAGCTTAATGGCACAAATAACAAAGGTGCTGATGGGAGACACACCAATGAGAGAATTGGCTTTGTCCCCAGAATATTTCACCCCCAGCTCAGGGGAGACATACCCTACTTGAGAGGGTCTCAGAGGAGGCCCATCTATGAAGATAAGTTTGAGTGAGTCTACACCTTGACTAGGGGTTGAGACATTTGAACGAGCTATTTTTATTCCCTACACCAAAAATTCCTCTTGGAAATATGACACACAAGAGCAGCATAATATTTTAACATCAATCTAGAAGACAACCCAGAGGATCAACTTTTTTGCAGCATTTCTCGACGGTCTCCATGGGACCCTCTTACCCCGGTTCTATTTGCCACCTGCTTTACTTTTTCTGTAAAGTAGGATACACTTCCCAATTCTTCATCCCTGAATGGTACAAACAGTTAACACACTTGGCTGCTAAACAAAAGGTTGGAGGTTCAAGTACACCCAGAGCTGCCTCAGAAGAAAGATGTGGTGATCTACTCTAAAAAATCAGTCTTTAAAATTCTTATGGAGGTTTACCAACAAAAGCAACAATAAATTTATAGATAACAAGATATTTGCCATGTCTACTATTTTCATATGTACATTTCTGTAAAATTATGTTCATCTTATTATTTAACTTTCCCCATTAAGCATTGCCAAATTTTTCCATTGCACTTAACAGAAGCTCAGTGTCCCCTTAGCATTGTGTGTTCCTTTCCCATTCCTTCCCACCTACCCTTAGTTACCATTAATAAACTGATCTCTATAAAAGAAAAAAAGCTATAGAGCACAGTTTCATTCTGACATTCAAGTGGTCACCATGAATCGGAATCCATGGCAACTGGTGATGCAAGCACCTAGAATAAAAAGCAGACCCTCAGAACCATGTAATGTCAAAACAGTGACTCCTGATGGAAATCAACCTTGACCTGGCCATAGCCTAGAGCAGTAGAGCAGGAAGCACAATAAGAACAGTCTTACCACTTTGGGCTTGCACCAGAGTGCTGACGGCCAGTACAAGGATGATGGCCAGGACACAGATGACCTTGTGCTGCATGATGGCTTTACCTTCCCACTCTCTGCTCTAAGGAGACGACAAGTCAAGGATGAGAATCCGTCACAGACCTTGATTTTATACTGCAGCCTCTATTTGCTTAAAGAGTGTTAGATAACATTTGCCTAAGGAGGATCAACCATCCTCCACTCCAAGTAATCTCCACTGATTGAAAGGTGTTCCCTAAACATGTGAAAGCCAAATTGATGAGTTTGTTGATAGAAGAAAAGTGCTGTGTTGTGTAATCATCTTGATTAAGAGATTTGAGGTTTAGAAAGTTCTCACTTATCCCATGGGAGTCTCCTGGAATGTGACCTTCAGCTAGTCCACAGCTGTATCAGTGAGGCCAGTGCAAATACTGCACTCAGTGCATGCATGATTCATGGCAGGGAATGGTCAAGAAAGCATAGTTATGTCAACAATGGCTCATGGTGCCCACCCCCATGGGGTGGTTGAAGGAGGAGGAGGAGTTGAGGTGGTCCCTACCCTGAGAAGAAATACCTTCTTCTTTCCAAAATGGATATGGGAACTAGTTTCACATATTCTGAGAATCTGAGTCTGGGAGCTGATGAGTAGGAACATAACTGCCTGTCCCTCCCTTCCTTCCTCTCCCTCAGGAAATTAGTACCTTCAGCTTCATCTTTCCTACTGTTAGACACTTTCTTAGACAGTTTTGGTATGCTAGACATTTCCATGGCAAAGCCTCATGTGAGCAAACTCCATTAGGCCCTTCACAGGGGAAGAATGACCCTGACTACAGGGAACTCACATTCTAATTGGCTCCGGTGTGGAAAACTCAGCAAACGTTTGAAATCCTGGAAAATGGGATAGCATGACCACTTTATTTATTTGTCTAAATTAGTCATTTATTTTCTTTTTGCTTTTCTTTCTCTTTTTACAGTGGAATTGTTTTAAAAGTGCATTTGAGAGTTCCGTCAAGATGGAGGACTAGGCAGAAAGACTGCACAGACCCTCTTCAACAAAGTAAAGGGAAACCAATTAACACAGACACGGAAGATAATCTTGGAGCCCTGAGCCTTGAAGGGAAGGATATAGAAGTGGACTAAACCCCAACTAGCAGAAGAATTTGCCTGAAAATACCAAAAAGGGAGACAGATGGAGCTGCTGTCTGGCAGTGATCCTGATGGCAGGGACAGCTTGGAGATTCCCGAGTGGTGGTAGGACCTAAGAATTAACCTAAGAATCACCCTGCTAGGCAGGGACTGCATGGAGGACTGTGCATGGTGGCTGAGGAACAAACAGAGAAGGTGAAGAGAAAGGTGGGCTGAGCTGTGGACTATTGCTGGTCCGGAGAGTGCTGCCATTTTAAAGGTTTAAAAAGCAGCTTGACTATTTTGGATATTTAAAGAGACAGCACTCTTGCAGATTTGGGGGCTTAAGAAAACGTTCTGCTTTCCAGCAACCCCAAGGACACTCGAGACCTGCAAGACTGAAAAGGTACGAGATACCTCTTGTTACTCTTATACCCCACACCCGCTTGGTAAAGGGAGGTGTGGCCATCCTTCACTCCCACTTACCTTCTGGGCCCACAGGAACTCCATCACAGTCTGTGTGCTCAGACAGAGCCTGGGTGCCCTGCCCTGTCCTTCACCGATTTTTTTTTTCTCTCTTTTTTTAATTTATATTGTTATTTTTTTTCCTTTTTGCTTTCTTTTTCTGGTGATTAGTTTGCTTTTATCTGTCTGTTTTAAAACAACTAATATTATTAATACTTTTCTCCTTTTGAATATAATTCTTAATCTTCCCCTACCAGGTCCTAGTTTTCAGCATTTTTCTTTTCCCTGTGCCTGGTTAGAAAAAAAAAAAAATGTATTTTTTTAAAATTTTTTTTCCTTCCCCCTTTTTTTTCTCATGATTAACCCCATTTCATATTTTTCTTTTTGTGATTTTTCCATTTTTTTCTTCATTTATTATTCTCCTTCCCTACTTTTTTTTTTTTTTTTTTAGTGCCCAATCCCCAGATATTGCAGGTTTTCTTGTTTTTTCTTCTTTTTTTCCCTTTTTTCTTTTATGGTTACTGGTCCTGTGTGATTACATGGTGTGTTTTTCATCCAGGTGCTTTTAATTTTTTGATGGTTATTCAACTGTAATTTGTGTCTGAGTGGGAGTCAACAGTCTCCATAAGACACAACTACACCCACACCTCCTGCAACTTCACTTACTGAGCGAGAGCCACTACCTCCTTCTCCACCAATGGGCAAAAGATAAAAAAAAACACCAAGAAGAGCCTGAAGCACCCTTGGCTGTTCTTCACAAACAGTTAACAGAGATCTAAATACAACACCACAATGCCTTGGGGCAACAGACCAT
>NW_006921766.1:4328417-4339895 GCF_000298275.1 Orycteropus afer afer | reverse complement strand
ATTCCCAAAACTGCTGCTTATATACAGGAAGCAGACCACATACCCAAAGGCAGCTATTCAGCTGGTCACGGTAGGGTTTACCATGGAGTTGATTACTAGTCTCATCATGGGTAATACTACATCCAGCTGTCCAGCCACTCAACCAGGCCTAGCCAAGTTGACACAAAAATATAACCACCATAGTATCTAAGCTATCACCTAATCTAAAGTTCTCACTTGTTGGGCTCTTATGGCTATGGTGGGCATCTCTTGCTGTACATCCCAGCAGACCTTCCTCTGCCCTTTTTGGTAAGAGTTCCCCATTTTTCAGTGAGAGACCCCTGTCCTCTATCCACACTGTGTGTGGATTGGCTTGGATTGACTCCATCTCCCTACTCCAGAGCCACACTTATTTGATTCAGGGATGACTACCACAAGTGGGATAAATGGATCTCTTCCCTCAGCCCCTTCAGATCTGCTCTCTGCCCTTCTCTGCTTTGCCCCATGTTCCAGGAGGTGAACCTATATGCATCTCACCAACTCTCTGGTTTCTGTTGCTGTGGGAGGCCCTGCAGGAAGTAAGTATTTGGGAAGAAGTGAAGTCAGGATGTTTATCTCCATGGGCCTTTCTCTGCCCCTTGAGCTGGCCTTATATCTCTGCCCATCCACAGCTCAGGTGGGCAGCCCTCTGCACATACATAGCTGTCTCCTCTAAGCCATTGTGGTAGACTCCTCTCATTGCTCCTCAAGGCTGAGGCATTCACTCTCTTCATCTAACCATTCTCACATTATCTAGATTGAGAGTGAGCAAGCCTGTTCCCTGCCAAGCCTCTGATCAATAAAGAAAGTGCCACTGGCAGTGGCTGCCCCTGTGATCCTCAAAATGAGAGCTTAGGTTGGGCTCTTTGCACCCTGGAGGAGCACCAATGCATTGCAGGTGGTGGACTCGGGCACTGGTGACCTGTGGTATGGTTTAGTGTCCCAGATTTTCACATCAGTACAGGAAATGACATGAAATAATGGGCAAGTGTAGATAAGGCACTTGCAAGGTAAATGGCTGAGGCTTTTAGTTTCCACAGTGACAGTAATGGTGATAAAGTTTTGAGGGCTGCTGGCGTCTTCTAACAGCCCCAGAAACCATACTAGAAGGAAAGAAGTCAATGGTTATGAAAGTCTAATTAAGAACAGAAAAACAGAACTTCTTTTCTTGTGATCCTGAAGGAGCCCTGATCTCCTAGAGCTATGGGGCAGAGGAGGCTGAGGGGCAAGGCCAGAGCTATATTGTAAAATTTGCAGCATCAATAACATGCTCAACCTTCCCAGTTTCCTACACCAAGATTGTGGCATTGAGGAGGAAAGAATGAAACTCTGAGATGTGGGACAGGGATATTTGGCCAGAAATAGGTGAGGCTTAGAATTTTGAATGACTAAAAACCCCTGAAGCTTCTCCACCAGCAGAAATAACTCTCCACCTCTGTGAAGCAGAGTCTTGCCTCTGCATAAAAGTCTTCCAATAACTGCACCAAGGTACCAAGCTAGATGCTTTAGAGAGAATGCATAAGCAGGAGGTGAAGTCTCCTAAGGACCACTCCTCCTACTATCATTGCCTCCAGGTCCACAGAGATTAGACCCACATACAGCCCAGAAAGAGAGTGGAAACCTGTTCAGAAAGGAGAGCTTGTACCCCAAATCTTAGGTGATGGATAGAGTCTTGGCCCAAGCCAGTCTCAGAATGATTCAGTAAAATGACAACTCTATCCTTTGGGTATCTCCCCATGCCCAGGAAATAAAAGAGGACAGCTATACTTAGTAACTAGCAGAATGTCTACATTAATTCTTTGATCCTTGGAGTTAGGGATATGAAATAGAAATCCATAGAATTGCTCTCTCACCTGGATAGTAAATCAAAACAAATTCCACAATCCCAGAATAAATCACAGCAATCAGTGCCATTACCTAGAACTTTAAAGATGAAGGTGTGACCATCCCTGGCAATGCCTATTTACCTCACCACCTTAGCCAGTAGGTTATGGAGAATGACTGCATGCATGTTATGGAGGAACCAGCATGCTTTTACTGTAAAGTGCCAGAGTGAATAGTTTAGGTTTTGTGGAGCAGGTATTGACCTGACTGTTGCATATTTGTCTTTGTTTTATTTTTACAACCTTTCAAAAAATATAAAAACCACTTGGCTTTCAAGTTAAACAGGCTTCAGGCAAGATTTGGCCCACAAAGTGTCATAAAATTATAAATTTGTATATCATAATGTGTCAATAACTGTCATAAAATATCATAAATTTAATCAGTGGTTATAATAATGGCAGCTGAGGTTCTGGATGTAGTATTCATACTGGAGCAAATCTATATGGCACAGATTACCTAATATGAGCTATTAACCTAGAAAATGTTTGATTATCCTCCATGCCTTTCTGCAAAGATGATCAGAAGTGTTTCACCTTTGCATGGTAGGGGCAGCATCCAGGTAAGGGGAGGGAGACAGGCCCTACCCAAGAGGCAGGAAGGAGGGAAAGCTGGGGATGCCAAGGTGGCAGGATCCAGGTAAGGGGAGGGTGAAGAGGTCTTGCATAGCTAAGGGAGACAAACTTGTTCATCCATTTGTCATACTGTGGTGGCTCGTGTGTTGCTGTGAAGCTTGAAGCTGTGCCACCTGTGTTTCAAACACCAACAGGGTTGCACATGGTGCACAGATTTCAATACAGCTTACAGACTGAGACAGACTTGGAAGAAGGAAGAGGCCATCCACTTCTCAAAGAAAATCTTACGAATTGCAGAGAAACACTGTCTGATACATTACTGTGCAACTATATGTATACCCTTGAAACATTGTCCATTACAGTGCAAGAAGATGAGCCCCTTAAGTCAGAAGGCACTCAAAATATGACTAGGAAAGAACTGCCTCCTCAGAGTAGAACCAACCTTAATGATATGGATAAAGTAAAGTTTTTCGGACCTCCATTTGCTGACATGGCACAACTCAAATTGAAGAGAAACAGCTACAAACATCCATTAATAATTGGAACATGGAATGTATGAAGTATGAATCTAGGGCAGTTGGAAGTTGTCAAAAATGAAATGGAATGCATAAAGATTGGTATCCTAGGCATTAGTGAGCTGAAATGGAGCAGTGTTGGCCATTTTGAATCAGAAAACCATATGATCTACTATGCAGAGAATGACAATCTGAAGAGAAATGTTGTGACATTCATCACCACAATGGATGTTTCAAGATGTGTCCTGAAGTACCATGCTCTCAGTGATAGGATAATATCCATACGCCTACAAGGAAGACCAGTTACTACCACTATTATTGAAATTTATGCACCAACACCCAAAGCCAAAGATGAAGAAATTAAAGATTTTTACCACCTTCTGCACTCTGAAATTGACCAAACATGCAATCAAGATGTGTTATTTATCACTGGTGACTGGAATGTACAAGTTAGAAACAAAGAAGAATCACCAGTAGTTGGAAAATTTGGCCTTGGCCACTGGAGATCACATGATAGAATTTTGCAAGACCAACTGATTCATTGCAAATACCTTTTTTCAACAACACAAACAGTGGCTATCCACATGGAGTTTGCCAGATAGAGTACACAGGAATCAGAATGACTACATCTGTGGCAAGAGGTGATGGAAAAGCTCAATATCTTTAGCCAAAACAAGGCCAAAAGCTGATTGTGGAAGAAACCATCAACTACTCATACGCAAGTTGAAGACAATTAAAACAAGTCCACAAAAGCCAAAATATGACTTCAAATATATCCCTCCTGAATTTAGAGACCATCTAAAGAATGGATTCGATGCATTGAGCACCAATGACTAGAAACCAGAAGAATTATGTGATGACATCAAGAACATTCATGAAGAAAGCAAGAGGTCATTTACATTACAAGAAAGAAAAAAAAGATCAAAATGGATGTCAGAAGAGACTCTGAAACTTGCCCTTAAGCAGAGAGTAGCTAAAGCAAATTGAAGAAATGACAAGATAAAAGAGCTGAACAGAAGATTTCAAAGAGCAGCTTGAGCAGACAAAGCCAATTACTATAATGAAATGTGCAAAGACCTGGAGTTAGAAAACCAAAAAGGAAGAACACATTTGGCATTTCTCAAGCTGAAAGGACTGAGGAAAAAAATTAAGCCTCACATTGCAATATTGAAAGATTCTGTGGGCAAAATATTGAATGATGCAGGAAGCATCAAGAAAATGGAAGGAACTGGTCAATGTTCATCCATTTCAGGAGGTGGCATATGATCAAGAACTAATGGTATTGAAGGAAGAAGTTAAAGCTGCACTGAAGCAATTGGCAAAGAGCAAGGCTCCAGGAACTGATGGAATACCCACTGAATTGTTTCAACAAATGGATGCCCCATTACAGGCACTCACTCAATTATGCCAAGAGATTTGGAAGACAGCTGCCTGGCCAACTGACTGGAAGAGATCCATATTTGTATCCATTCCAAAGAAAGGTGATCCCACGCAATGTGGAAATTATTGAAAAATATCGTTAATATTGCATGCAAGTAAAATCTTACTGAAAATAATTAAAAAATGGTTGCTGCAGTATATTGACAGAGAACTTCCAGAAGTGCAGGCTAGATTCAGAAGAGGATGTGGAACAAGGGATATCATTGCTGATCTCAGACGGATCTTGGCTCAAAGCAAAGAATACAAGAAAAATTTTCACTTGTGTTTTATTGACTATGCAAAAGCATTCAATTGTGTAGACCATAACAAATTATGGGTAACATTGAGAAGAATGGGAATTCTAGAACACTGAATTGTACTCATGAGGAACCCGTACATAGACCAGGAGGCTGTTGTTCAAACAGAACAAGGAAACACTGCATGGTTTAAAATCAAGAAGGGAGTGCATCAGGGTTGTATCCTTTCACCATACTTTTTCAATGGAGCAAATAATCCAAGAAGCTAGACTATATGAAGAAGAATATGACATCAAGATTGGAGGAAGAATCATTAGCAACCTATGATTTGCTGATGACACAACTTTGCTTGCTGAAAGTGAGGATGATTTGAAGCTCTTACTAATGAAGACTGAAGAATACAGTCTGCAGTATGGATTATACCTCAATATAAAGAAAACAAAAATCCTCACAAGTGGTCCTACAAACAGCATCACAATAAATGAAGAAAAGATTGAAGTCAAAAACTTCACATTGCTTGGTTCTACAATCAACATCAATGGAAGCAGCAGTCACGACATAAGATGACATGTTGTTGTTGTTATGACATAGTACTGGGCAAATCAGCTGAAAGAACCTATTTCGAGTGCTGAAGAGCAAAGATATCTCCTTGAGGACTAAAGTGCACCTGACACAAGCCTCATCTGCATGTGAAAGCTGGACAATGAATAAGGAAGACTGAAGAAGAGTTGATGCTTTTGAGTTGTAGTGCTGGCAAAGAATACTGAAAGTACCATGGACTGCTGAGAGAACTAACAAATATGTCCTGGAGGAAGTGCATCTGGAATGCTCTTTGGAAGGAAGAACAGGCAGACTTTGTCTCACCTACTTTGGTCATATTGTCAGAAGGGACCATTCCCTGGAGAAGGATGTCATGCTTGGTAAGGTGGAGAGTAGAAAAAAGAGGGGAAGGCCTTCAATGAGATGGATTGACACAATGGCTGCAGTGATTGGCTCCAATATAGCAAGGATTACTCTAGGGTGGAGCTGGCACGGGACCAGACAGTGTTTAATTCTGCTGTGCATAGGGTCGCTATGAGTTGGAGATGACTCAAAGGCACCTAACAACAACAACAACATGGTAGGGGCAGCAATATATTTCCACATGTTGGCCTTAAAGCCAGAAAATAAGACCTTTGGGTGCCTTAGCAAACACACATGTCTCAGAGGATGGGAGTGCAAAAGTTCAGGAGCCTGACACATTAGTGACATTCTTATGAGATCTGGAGAAATAGAAATCCTCTCTAAAGTGAAAGATGAGAGTTTGGGTTGCCAAGTGGTTAACGTGTTCAGCTGCTAACTGAAAGGTATTGGACCACCTCAGAAGAAAGGCCTAGCAGTCTACTTCTAAAAAATCAGCCATTAAAAATTCTACAGGCATAGTTCTTTTCTGACATACCTGGAGTTGCCATGTGTCAGAGTTCGCTCAACAGCCACTGGTAGTAGATATTGTGGAATGTCTTTGGGAAATCCTAATAAAAGAATTGTAACACAGATCCTGCATTAGTTCTTGATTGCCATATGACAAATTACCCCAAAATTAGTCATTCAAAACAAATAATATTTATTATCTAACAGTTTCAGATATTTAAATGCAGCTTGGCTAAGTCTTCTTGTTCAGGGTCTCTCACAGGCTGGATCAAGGTTTCAGCCATAGCCTAATTAAAACTTCTTGAATATGAATCAATTTTTTTCCAACTGGCTCATATAAAAAATGGTGATGGTGGGTGGCACAGGATCAATACCACGAGCTTCTCCTCCACTACAGATAATCTGATTTGTGCCACAGCTAAGTTCCCAACTGGTCAACAGCAGAGTCTAACACATGAACCTGGACATGGAGCCATTCTCTTGGAACATCAGCCAACAACCTGCTGTCATATTAATTGCATCAGATTCCTTCTGTTATGGAGGAGCAGGGATAAATGCATGGTCTGGGTCTGGACCTGCCCTCTAAGCCTTCAGCTGCTGGCAGCACCACCACTTGTGACCACTTGTGACCTTTCAGATGGTTTCTTCAGTTCATGGGATACAACACATTTGTATCTTCAGTGCATGGGATCACAACACATTTTAGGGCATAGAAGTTTAACAGCATCCAAGGAATGCACTGGTCTTTCCACATGCCCTGCTGCAGAAAATGAGCTAGCTTCATGGAATGGTGAGATCAGCTGCTGAAGACTCAGTAACCACTGGTGGAATGCAATTCAGTATATGCCTTAAACCAGGACCAATATGTGGTAACATTTCTTAAATAACCGAAATGCATGTATCCAAAAACCAAGCAGTGGGATTAGGAAGAGCTCTTTTACTACTAAAGGTTGTAACTCCTGGGAGAAATTCTGCTTGCCCTGCCTATGACCTTGGGTTTAGTGGTTTTGGAAAGCTATTGCCCATGAGAGGCTTGCTTCCACTTTGGAAACATGCTTTTGGTTCCATTGAACTTGAATCTGAGATTTCCCTTTGGCCATTTTGACCTCTTCATGCACTGAACCAACAGGCAGAGAAGTATTGGCTAGTGCCATTGGTCTTAATTGCCAAGGGAAAAGTGAGTGCTTCTATACAATGGTGGCTAGCAGGACAAAGATTGTAACTCAAATGGGTCACTGGAGAAACTCTCTTGCCCAATAGTTTTGGCTAAAGGAAAACTTCAGAAACCCAAGATCCCTCAGAACTCATACCCTACAGGTATCAATATTTGGGCCACATTACCAGGTAAATAACTATATCCAGCTGAGGTAATAACAGTTGATAAAGAGACATGAAATGGAAAGTAAGCATGACAATAGCAACAAACACACACACACAAAAGGAGAGGGCTACAGATGCTGATACTAATAAGATATAACCAACCACCTCATGGGATTAGTTCTTTTGGTTTGGGGGCTTAGGGCTGTGGTCTCATGGGCCAATCGGTCAAGTGGTATAATATAGTTCTTCAGGTTTATTATGTTCTTACCCTTCAGTATGTTGCTGTTGTTGTTGTTATGTGCCGTCCAGTCGGACCCGACTCATAGCGACCCCTCCTTGGGTTTCTGAGGGAGTACCACTATGGAAGTAGATTGCCCCATCTTCCTTCCGAGAAGTGGCTGGTGGGTTTGAACCGCCAGCTTTCTGGTTAGTAGTCAAGTACCTTAGGCACTATGCTACCAGAGCTCCACCCTTCAGTATAGTGAATGGTATATGTGTCTTAAAAGCATACAAGTGGCCATGTAAGATACAACTATTGGTGTTTATTAGTCTGGAACAAAGGATAAAGAAGGCAACCCAAGCATCAGAGAAGGAACTGGATAACAGGACTGTGATGGTTATGTTTTTGGGTCATCTTGGCTGGGCCTGGTTGAGTGGCTGGGCAGCTGGTGGTAGTTACTTCCCATGATGAGACTGGCAATCAGCTCCATGGTGGGATCTACCACAAGCAGCTGAGTAGCTGCTTTGGGTATGTGGTCTGCTCCCCATATATAAGAGCAGCTTTGGGAATGGTCTGTAGCTGATGGCATGCTTGAACCCTGCATGTAGCCCTGTTGTTGTTCAGCAACCTGCCATGCTCTGCAGACCTTGGGACTTAAAAATGGACTTGAATTAATGGGCTGCCATGTGGTTTGGTAACATCGGGACTGTGCCTTTTTACTTGTCAACCTTGGGCTTCTCAACCTCAGCAACCAGCAGCTGCCTGAGTGAAGAAAAGACTCTAGTTTCAGTGGGCTGAGAGCTGGAGGCAGAGCTAAAGCCCACGGCTGAGGGGTTTCACCCAGCCCCTAGAGCGTGGCACTTTGAACTCAGACTTAAAGCCTCCAAACTGTAAGAGAATAAACTCCTTTTTTCTTTCAAGCCATCCCATTTGTGGTATATTCTTGTCAGAGCAGCACTAGATAACCAGAACAAGGACTAAGTGTCTACATGAACCACCTCTACCTTCAGACCAAGAACTAGATGTTGCCTGTCTACCACTACTGAAGATTTTAATCAGGAGCACAATAGATCAATATTGATTAAAAAAATACAGAGAGAGAAATGTGGAACTGAACTTCAAATTCTTAAAGAATCCAGACCTACTGGAGCTATTGAGCCTGAAGGAGTCCCCAAGACTATGATCTTTAGTTTCCCTTCAAACCTTGAATTGCAACTATCCTCTGAAGTAATATTTAGACAAAGTAATAATTTAGCCCAAAGAGTAAAGATTGTTACCCTTTCTTTAAAAAAAAAAAAAAGGGGGGGGAAGCTTTCTTTGTTGGTTACCAGCAATGGGAGAGAAGAGGGAACACTGCTAGACAGGCAGAGACAAGTATTGATTTGAGTGAAGAGAAGGACAATGTACCAAAAATGAGTGATCATCACAGTGGCACTGACGAAGAGGAAGATATAGAGAGGTACATGGGAGATACAGACAACAAAGATGAACATTTTTGCACATACAGTACTGCATTGTCAGTAATGACAAGTACTGATCTACTGGTGTATAGAGCAGTGGACAGGCTGAATGATCAGGTATGTCTAGGCAGGGGAGATTGTGCCCATGATTATGTATAGGGTTAGCAGACAATATTTCTACACACATATTTGCATGGGCTGTAAGAATGTCTGGGTGTATAGTAGAACTGACAACAGACAAGGTTGTGGTGGCTTCTTGGCCACAACCAGCTACCCGGAGGGAGCAAGTAATTGAACCTGAGGGCTTGGAACTATGGTTGCAGGGGACATCAAGCTCAATTGGCATAACATACTACACAAAAACATTATTCTACATCCTACTTTGGTGAGTAGCAATTGGGGTCTTAAAAGTTTGCAATCTAGATGTATCTAGATGCAATGATGGGTCTTTCCTCATCCAGAGCAAAGAATGAAGAAAACCAAGGATGCATGGAAACCATTAGTCCAAGGGACTGGTACACCATGTGATCCTCAGCCTAAATGACCATGAGACCAGAGGAACTAGATAGTGCCTGGCTACCACTGTCAACCACTCAGAGCAGGGGTCAGTGCAGGAGATCCTGGATAGAGTAGGAGAACATTGTGGAACAGAACTCAAAATCATTTAAAAAAAAAAAAAAAAGGACCAGGTTTGCTGGTGTGATAGAGCCTGGTGAGACCCCTGAGACTATGGCCCCTAGTCACCTTCAGGTCTGGAACTAAACTCACTCCTGTGGCTTCTAGCCAAACAGTAGACAGGCATATGGGGTGAACATTTACTCTAGGTACTTACACTCCTTGGAGTGATCAATTGTGGGAGAACAGAAGGGCAATGTTTGCACAGGGAGACAGCTGGAGGGTGGGTGGGAGTGCATGGGAGGGAAGGACACAGGGAGGAGGGAACTATGGGGAGGAAGTAGGAGGAGAGCTATTACATTGTGGGGAATTGCAGTAATGTCATGAAACAAAATGTATATGAACTGCTACATGAAAATGAATTTTCTCATTTGCTCTGTAAACTTTCACCCAAAGCACAATGAAAAGAAAAAAAAAAAAAAAAAAAGTCTACCTAAAACCAAAGGGTCAACAGCTGTCAACAGCTATTTTAAAGTATATATTAGAAGGCTGGGAGCAAGGAGATTAAATATTTGGAAGTGAAACAACTAGAACAGAGCAAAGGAGAATGTTGATACAATATGACGACTCTAACCAATGTCACTGAGTGTTATGTGTTGAAACTATGGAATGGGAGTGGATTTTGCTGTGTATATTTTCATCAAAAATATTTTTTAAATGGGAGGGTAGAAAACTATTAAGAGCCATGATGGAGCAATGATTAAAACACACACTGCTAACCTAAAGTCTGTGGCTTGAACCTATCAGCTGCTCTGTGGGAGAAATATATGGCAGTCTGCTTCTATAATGATTTACACCCATGGAAACACTATGGGGCAGTTCTACTCTGTCCTATAGGGTCTCCATGAATCAGAATCAATTCGATGGCAATGGGTTTGTTTTTTGGTTTTTAAGCTATAATTACCAACTTTGGTCTCTTGACCAGAAATCAAAGCAATTACTGTAGCAGCTACATTTTATGTAAATTAAAGAAAATAGCAGTAAATGTGTAACTTATTTATGAAGAAGAGAAATCATTTAAATGTATATGTATATATAGGTAGGAAGCATATTTGACTATGTAAAATATTCTAGAAATAAATTGGGAAAAGTTTATAGTAAAAATGATGAACACAATTATAATCACTTTAGGACATAAGGATCTCACACAAGTTGCTTTTAAACCCCTGGAACTACAGTAGATAAAGAAGCAAAGAACATGTACATCAATTCTTGGGAGGCGATATGCTAATGTCTAAAAAGTACAGGGAAAAAATGAGTAAAATCATTAATGATCAAAGAAATAATTTCAAACAATAACATTCAAGTCAATAAAATTGTATAATTTTCTTCTTTTAATAAGAAGATTCAATACTGCTGATGGGCAGATGAAATTGATACCTATGTACATAAAAACAGTTGCTATAGAGTTGATTCCAACTCATGGTGACCCCGTGTGTGTCAGAGAAGAACTGTGTTTCATGGCGTTTTCTTTTTTTCTTGTAGCTTTGTGCCAAGAACTCAAAACAGGGTAGGAATTTAATGTGATGGACAAATGAGCCGTAGCATTAAGATGTCTGTTGGGTTTGTTGACATGGAAGCCACTAGAAATCTTTAGGAATTCAGTTTTAGAGAGTCAAGAATAGTGGCAATGAGAGAGGCGGGGCAAGATGGCGGACTAGGCAGAAGGATTGCACAGACCCTCTTCAACAAAGAAAAGGGAAACCAATTAACACAGACACAGAAGAT
>NW_006921766.1:4315841-4323587 GCF_000298275.1 Orycteropus afer afer | reverse complement strand
ATAAAAAAAAAAAAAAAAAAGAATAGTGGCAATGAGGTTTGTTTTGTTCTGTTTTAATTTATTTTGTTGTTGCTGTCATCAATAATATACATAGCATACACCATACACAAAAACTAACTCCAGATGGATCAAAGACTTACATGTGAAACCTAAAACTATAAAGTTTCTCAAGGAAAAACTAGGGGCAAATTTAGGGGCCCTAATATATGGCATAAATAGAATATCAAGCATAACCCAAAGTATACAAACAGTAGAAAATAAAATAAATGAATGGGACCTTCTAAAAATCAAACTTTTATGTGCTTCCAAAGATTTCTCCAAAAGAGTCAAAAGAGAACCTACAGATTGGGAAAAAATATTTGGCTATGACATATCTGACAAGAGACTTATCTCTAAAATGTGTAGAAAAATCCAACACCTCGACAACAAAAAGACAAATAATCTAATTAAAAAATGGGCAGAAGATATAAATAGACACTTCACCAAAAGGATATTCAAGCGGCCAACAAACACATGAAGAAATGCTCACAATCATTAGCTGTTAGAAAGATGCAAATCAAAACAACAATGTGATACCATCTCACCCCAGCATTAATGGCAAAGCTCAACAAGACAGAAAATAACAAATGCTGGTGAGGATGTGGACAGATTAGGACTCTCATACACTGCTGGTGGGACTGTGAAATGATACAACCACTGTGGAAAGCAGTATGGCAATTCTTTAAAAAGTTGGAATTAAAAATACCACTTGACCTGGCAATCTCATTACTATGTTTATATCCTAAAGAAGTGAGAACCAGCACAAGAACAGATATATGCATACCCATGTTCATCATAGCACTATTTACAATAACAAAAAGATGGAAACAACCTAGGTGTCCATCAGCAGAAGAATGTATAACCAAACTATGGTACACACACACAATGGAATACTATGCAACCCTAAAGAATAATGCAGAATCTGCAAAACACTACATAATGTGGATGAACTTGGAGGACATTATGCTGAGTAAACATAAAGTCAGTCACAGAAAGACAAATATTGTATTAGTCTGTTATTATAAAAAGTGAAGGAAAGGTATATAGAAGGAAATTTTCTTTGTTGGTTACCATGGGTAAGAGGGTGTGGAGAGAACACTGCTAGACAGGCAGAGACAAGTATTGATTTGGGTGAAGAGAAGGGTAATGTACCAAATGTGAGTGATCAACACTGTGGCATTGAGGAAGAGGAAGACATAGAGAGGTGCATGGGAGGTACAGACAACAAAGATGAACCCTTTTGCGCATAGAGTACTGCATTGTCAGTGATGGTAAACATTGATATTCGGGTGGATAGATTGGTAGACAGGCTGAATGATTAGGTATGTCTATGCAGTGAGGAATGTGTCCATGAAGACATACAGGGTTTGCAGACAATGTTTCTAAAAGTATATTTGTATGTTCTATAAGAATTTCCAGGTACATAGTAGAGCCAATGGGAGCTCTTTGTGGCATAGTGCCTAAGGCATTTGACTGCTAACCAGAAGGCTGGTGGTTCAAACCCACCAGCCACTCCTTGGAAGGAAGGTTGGGCAATCTACCTCCGTAGTAATACCACCTCGGAACTCCAAAGAGGGGTCACTATGAGCCAGATTCAAATTGATGGCAGTGAGGTTTTTTTTTTTTTTTTTTAGAGAGCCAACAAGGGACAAGGTTATATTGACTTCTTGGCTACAGCTAGCTACCCTGAGGAAGTGAGTAATCGGACCTGTGGGCTCCAGACTATGGTAGCAGGGGACATCGAGTTCAATTAGCATAACATATTACACAAAAACGTTGTTCCACATCCTGCTTTGGTGAGTAGTGTCTGGGATCTTAAAAGCTTGCAAGCAGTCATCTAGATGCAATGATGTGTCTCTCCTTGTCCAGAGCAAAGAAGAATGAAGAAAACCAAAGATGTATGGAAACAATTTCCAAGAAACCGGTATACCATGAGATCCTCAGTGTATACAACTGAGACCAGAAGAACTAGATGGTGCCTGGCTACCACTGTCAACTGTTTGGAGGGGAATCTATGTAGAAGATCCTCCTTCATAGAGTGGGAGAACAATATGGAACAAAACTAAAAATCATTATATATATATAATATATATATATAAAGGACTATATTTGCTGATCTGATAGAGCCTGGTGGAACCCCTGAGACTATGGCCCCTAGCTGTCCTGCAGATCTGGAATTGAACACACTCCTGTGGCTTCCAGCCAAACAAAAGTCAGGCATATGAACAAAACTTTTACATTAGGTAGATACAATCCTTGGAGAGATCAGTCATGGGAAGATAGAAGAGCTGTGTATGCACAGGGAGACAGCTTGGGGTGCTGTAATGCATGGAAGGGAAGAACATAGGGAAGAGGTAACTATGGGGAGAAAGTGGGAAGAGAGTTGCTGCATTGTGGGAAATTGCAGTCAAGGTCATGAAGCAAAGCGCATGTGAACTGCTGTATGGTAAGTGAATTTGCTCTATAAACTTTCACCTGAATCACAATAAAATTTAAAAATACTAATATCCAGCCACTCCTCAGAAGGAAGGTTGGGCAATCCTACTTCCATAGTGATACTGCCTCGGAAACCCAAGGAGGGGTTGCTATGAGTCGGGGCCGACTCGACGGCACATAACAACAACAACAACGACAACAATAGTAATATACACAGCAAAACATAGACCAATCCAACCATTTCTAGATGTACAATTCAGTGACAATTATTACATTCTTTGCATTGAGCAACATTCTTACCCTCCTTTTCTGAATTATTTCTCCTCCATTAACGTGAGCCCATTGTCCTCTAAGGTTCCTGCCTAATCTTTCAAATTACTATTGTCACTTTGATCCCATATAACTGAAAAAAAACAAACTCAGTGCCATCAGGTCAATTCAGCAACCCCATATGGGTTTCTGAGGCAGTAAATCTTCACTGGCCACATCTTCCTTCTACAGAGTGGCTGGTGGGTTTGAACTACCAGCCTTCTGATTAGCAGTCAAATGCCTTAGACACTATGCCACCAGAGCTCCTTTGATCTTACATAGATAGTTCTTAAAAACAATGTTTTTTTATTTGAAAAAAGAGAAAAAAAGGGTAAGAGATAAGTGGGAAACAGATAAGAACATTGAGAGCTAATATAGCCTATTATTTTAAGAAATTTGCTTATGTATAGCATAGTAAACAGTGGGGCAAGGACAAGAAACAGAGGAGGCTGCTTTTCTTTTTTTCTTTTTCATTAGGTTTGCTTTTTATTGTGTTTCCAACTTTTTTTATTGTGGTAAAAAATATACCTTTGTCAATTCAACAATTTTTACATGTCTAATTCAGTGGTATTGATTACATTCATCATGTTGTGCATTATCACTATCCTTTTCCATTAACAGAAACTAAGTGTCCACTAAGCAATGAATCCCTCTCACCCTTCCCTCCCACCCCTGGTAACTACTAATAAGCTTTGATCTCTATACTTTTGCTTATTATGTAAATGAGATCACACAATATTTGTCATTTTTTGACTGTTTTATTTCATTCAGAATAATGTGTTCAAAGTCATTCCAAGTTGTTGCATGTATCAGGACTTCAGTTTTCTTTATGACTGGGTAATATTCTGTTGTATGAATATACCACATTTTGTTTATCTACTCATGTGTTGATAGACATTGAGGTTATTTCCATCTTTTGGTGCTGTTTTGTGTATTTATTTATTTATTGTAATTTGGATGAAAGTTTATAGGGCAAATTGGTTTTCCATTCAACAATCCATACACATTCTCTTTTGTGACATTCACTGCAATCCTCACAATGCAACAATATTCTTCCCTGTGCCCACTGTCTCCCTGAGTCTTTCCTTCCCAACCACTTCCACTTTCCTAGCTCTACTCCTGGACAAATACTGCCCTCTTCATCTTATGTGGTTGATTGTGCTAACGGGTGCATGTCCTCCTGGTATCACTCTTCACAGTCTCTCTTTCTCATTACTGTTGAGTCGAGTCTGACTCCTTGGGTTTCTGAGTCAGTATCACTATGGAAGTAGATTGCCTGATCTTCCTTCCCTGTTTATCACTGGACTGAAAGTTGAGTCATGGGGGTGGAGTTCCGTTCCTGGCTTGAAATGTGTCTAAGGACCATAATCTCAGGGGTTCTACCAGTCTTCATAAGAACAAACAACCTTGTTTGTTTTTTTGTTTTTATCATTTTGAGTTTTGTTCCACATGTTTCTCCCACTCTACCTGGGACCTCCTATCATGATCACTTTCAGAAAAATCAGCAGTGGTAGCTGGGCACCATGTAGTTCTTCTGGTCTCAGGGCTGTAGAGACTAGGTTTCATGTAAATTAATTGTTTCCATGAATCTTTTCTTCACTCTTCTTTGCTCTGGATGGACAGAGACCAATAGTTGCACCTTTGATGGCTGCTCACAAGCTTTGAAGACCCCAGTCACTAATCATCAAAGTAAGATGTAGAACATTGTCTTTGTGGACTATGTTATGCCAATTGGCCTTAGTGTCCCCAGAGACTTCCACAACACTTTCAATGGCTGAGTTTTTGGAAATATATCACCAGGCTATTCTTCTGAAATACCTCTGGGTGGACTCAATCCACCAACACTTTGGTTAGCAGAAAGCACATTAGCCATTTGCACCACTTAGGGACTCTTCTTACATACATAAACTAAAAACCAAACCCATTGTCACTGAGCCCTGTTCCAATTCATAGTGACCCTAGGTATGGCAGAGTAGAATTGCACTTTATAGGGTTTTTAATGATTGTCATCTTAGCAGCACTAATGGGTAGATTTGAACTGCCAACCTTTTGGTTAGTAACCAAATGAAAACCATTTGCACTATGCAGGGAATCCCTTACATACACAGTAGGTGGGAGTTTATATCATCTTTTTGGAAATTTACACAGGACTTAGTATCAAGAGTTTTAAAAAGAGCACTCTTTGATCTAGAAAATCTACTTCTGGAAATTCCCTAAAGAAAAATCCTGAATACAGAAAAATAACTTTTCATGAAGATGGTCATCAAAAGAAATCTTAATAATAGTGAAAAATTGTAAACAATTCAAATTACCAACAATAGTACATTCAATAGCAAATGTTGGAGAACTATTTAAGGAAATATTGGGCTGCCATCAGTAGTGTATTTCTGTGGAATTTGAAATAACATGGAAAAATTACATTTTACAGTGTGAAATGAAAAAGAGCAGGATGCAAAATTTTACAAACAGATCAGCAGTAAAAAGTAAAAAAAATAATAATAATACACCAGTGGATGCCATTGAATAATGAAAAATATGAATTGCCTCTTTTTCTCTTGATTCTGCTTTCCTACTCATTGAAGTATTTCTATAAAGACCATAATTAACTTTTATAATTGAAAAAAAAAAAGCTATATTTGGAAAAATAAAATGTAATGAATTTACTCCCCCTAAAAAAGAGAGAGGAAGGAGTTCACCTACATTTCCACAAGCAGTGATTCAGTGAGTAAAACTTAGAGGTGGGTATTTAACTTTGGGGAGTTCCCTGCAAACCACACCCAAGTGAGATGTGTGGCCCATGACCTGTTTCCTCACACCTTCCCTGAAGTTAAACACATGTCTGAGGTTATAGTGTGAGCTGCCTCTAATCTCTTAGATTTCAGCAGGCTTGCTGAGTCAGTCACTCAGCTTTTGTCCTTTGAGCCCTCCTTGACCCACCCAATAAATCCAAGAGGACCATTCAATACATATCAGCAAGGTTCACACTTGCCCATGAGAGAACAAAACCTATTTGTCTCCATGAGTGGTAAAACTGGGGTCCCACTTTGCTTTGCTCTCTCTGGTTCTCCACACTTTCCTCCTCTGATTTGCACCATCTCTACCCCCAGCTTCATCCCCTTACAACTTCTCTATCCCCAGTGCTCACTACTTTTCTTATTTACAGAGGCAGGGCTAAGGCACAGCAATTCCTTGTATTGATCAACTCTCAAAAAACTAATATTAGGTCCTTATTATGAAGTCCAAAGAATTTACTATGAATGAGTGGTGGGAAAACTGATACTTAATTCCATAATACTAAGTCATTCCTTCCAGCCTCTCTGGTCTGTGCTAAGCTGAAGTTACTTAAACCTCCAACTCTCAGCGTCAACCAGGTTTTGAATAAAGCCCTGTTCCTCTCAATGGGCGAGTCTGAAATTTATCTACTGACTCCTTACCTAGATTCCAGGGAACCTGAGATAAGTGTGGAATTCATGTACATTCCCCCCATTAATCTGCAGCTCAGTTCAGGTGGTAAATAGAATGGGCCAGCCTCCTCTCCTCTGAATTTGTGTCCCTACCTTCCTCCCTTAGACATTGGTTGGAATCTTGCTTCAATCCAAATGAGCCCTCCTTGGACCTCAGTGCTTTATTTCTCCTGACTACCCCCAAAGACTCCTGCTACCATGATCCATACCATGAGCCTTCCTGCCATCCAACCACTACTTCAACTTGAACTTTTGAATATGGACCCAGTCATATTCAAGCCATGTCAATCCAAGATGTAGGCATGTAGGTGCATATTTTATTTCAGGCATAAAAGATTTTCTCTCTAACTTGGACTGATGGTGAACAGTGTCCACTCCTACTGAGAAAAAAAACAAGAAGAATTACAAGCACATTACCTGTAAGTGTAACTTCCTAGATATGGCAGTGACTATTCCCTGGCACTAGTCTAAGGAGTGCTTTGACTATAGTATTACACAAGTCGTGGAGGAAAGACATGGTGAAGGATAGGGGAGGGTGTCCAGTGGGCTAGTATCATCCTAGATCAACCAATAGAGAAACTTTCACTTACTGACCAGAGGTCCTGGAAGTGATAATCTCTACCTTCATTACATTTTATTTCTATTTTATCCCTTTTAGTTCTACTTTTCATTTTTCATTTACCTCCTCTAAACATAATTGCAGAAGGTTGGGTTCTGGAACACAAGCAGCGACCCTCACAACAGGTAATACATCATATCAAAAAGGTAAAGAAGAAAAATCATTATCATTGTATCACTTAATGTGAAAAAAGTATTTGACAAAATTATACACCCGTTCATGATTAAAATAAAAAAAAAAACTTTCAGGAAGTTAGTAATTGAGGGGAATTACCTCAGCTTGGAAAAGAGCATCGACAAAAAAATACACAATAATAATAATAATAAAAACAACTATATCTAACTTTATAATTAGTAGTGAAAGACTGAATCATTTTCCCCTAAGATTGGGCACAAGACAAAGATGTCCATTCTCACCTCTTCTATTCAGCATTGTGATGTAAGTTCTAGCCACTGAAATAAGGCAAGAAAAGTAAATAAAAGTCATTGAGATGAGAAAGGAAGAGATAAAACTACCTTTGTTTACAGATGATAGATTGTCTATATATAAAATCCCAAGGAATTTCAAAAAAATGTTAGACCTAACAATTTAGTTAAAGAAGGTCTAAGATACAAAATCAACACGAAATAAAATTAATTGTATATCTATTTTTTTTCAATGAACATGCAGAAACTATAATTAAAGATACATGCCATTTATAATCACTTGCTGTTGTTATATGCCGTCGAGTCGGACCTGACTCATAGTGACTCCTCCTTAGGTTTCTGAGGTGGTATCACTACCAAAGTAGATTGCCCCATCTTCCTTCTGAGGAGTGGCTGGTGGGTTTGAACTGCCAGCCTTCTGGTTAGCAATCAAGTGCCTTAGGCACTATGCTAC
>NW_006921766.1:4301507-4315331 GCF_000298275.1 Orycteropus afer afer | reverse complement strand
AAATAGCTAAAACTATCTTGAAAAATGAGAACAAAATAAAAGGAATCACTCTACCTGATATTAAGTCTTACTATACAAGTATAAGAGCTCTGGTGGTGTAGTAGTTAAAGCATTTGTCTGCTAACCAAAAGGTGGTGATTTGAAGACACCAGCTGCTCTGCAGAAGAAAGATGATGCAGTCTGCTTCTGTAAAAATTTACAGCCTTGGAAACCCAATGGAAATCACTTTGAGTTGGAATCGAGTCATTAGCGGTCAGATAAGTATAAGCCTATAGTGGTCGTGCAGAATAATAGACACATAGATCAAAGGAACAGAAATAAAGTTCTCAGAAACAGACTCACAGAGTTATGTTCAATTGGCTTTTAATAAAAGTAATTCAATGGAGAAAAGATAACCTTTTCAACAAATGATGCTAAAATAATTGAACATATATAGGCAAAACAAACAAACAAAAAAGTAAACTTTGACCTAAATATCAAAACTTATCCAAAAACAAACTTAAAAACATGAAAGACAGACCTGCTGACTCAAGATCATAGTCTTGGGGGACACCAAGCTCAATTGGCACAACATAGTACATAAAAATTTTGTTCCATAGAATGAAGAAAACCAAAGATTCATGGAAACAATTAGTCCAAGAGACTGGTACACCATGTGATCCTCAGCCTATAAGACTATGAGACCAGAAGAACTAGACAGCTACCACTGTCAACCACTCAGAGGGGGATCTATGTGGGAGATCCTTTATAGAGTGGGAGATCCTTTATAGAGTGGGAGAACAATGTGGAATAAAACTCAAAATCATTTTTTGGGGGAAAAAAAGGGACCAGGTTTGCTGGTCTGTTAGAGCCTGATGGAACCACTGAGACTATGGCCCCTAGCTGCCCTTCGGGTCTGGAATTGATCTCACACCTGTGGCTTCCAGCCAAAAAAAAAAAAAAAAAAGACAAGCATATGAGGTGAACATTTACACTAGGTAGATAACACTCCTTGGAGAGAACAATCATGGGAGAATTGAAGGGCTGTGCATGCACAGGGACATAGTCCAGGGGACAGGAGTGCATGCAGGGAAGGACACAGGGAAGAGGTAACTATGGGGAAGAAATGGGAGGGGAGCTGTTGTATTGTGATAAATTGTAGTCAATGTCATGATACAAAGTGTATGTGAACTGCTGTATGGAAAGTGAATTTGTTCTGTAAACTTTCACCCAAATCACAAAACAAAACAAAAAAAATCTTGTTCCACAACCTACATTGGTAAGTAGTGACTGGGGTCTTAAGAGCTTTCAAGTGGCCATCTAAGATTCAACTATTGGTTTCCTCTCATCTGAAGCAAAGAACAGTGAAGAAATTCAAAGGCATTTGGAAACAATCAGTCCAAGGATACAATGGGCCCCAAGACCAGAAGAACTAGATGGTGCCCAGCTACCAATGTCAACCACTCAGAAAGGGATCCAATATGCAGATTCTGGATAGTTGTTATTGTTGTTAGGTGCCAACGTACAGCAGAATAAAACTATCCAGTCCTGTGCCAGCCCCATGACCCTTGCTATATCTGAGCCCTTTGTTGCAGCCACTGTGTCAATCCATCTTCTTGAGGGCCTTCCTCTTTTTCTTTGACTATCTACTTTATCAAGCATGCTATCCTTCTCCAGGTGATGGTCCCTTCTTACAACATAACCAAAGTTTGTGGGACAAAGTCTGGTCATTCTCGTTTCCAAGGAGCATTCCAGCTGCACTTCTTCTAGGACATATTTTTTCATTCTTTTAACAGTCCATGGTACTTTCAGTATGCTTCACCAACACCACAACTCAAAAGCATCAACTCTTCTTTGGTCTTCCTTATTCATTGTCCAGCTTTCACATGTATATGAGGCAATTGAAAATATCATGTCTTGTATCAGGCACACCTTAGTCTTCAAGGAGATATCTTTGCTCTTCAGCATTTGAAAAAGGTCTTTTGCAGAAGATTTGCCTAATGCAATACATTGTCTGATATCTTGAATGCTGCTTCCATTGATGTTGATTGTAGAACAAAGTAATATGACGCCTCTGACAACTTCAATCTTTTCTCCATTTATCATGATGCTTCTAATTGGTCCAGTTGGGAGGATTTTTGTTTTCTTTATAATGAGGTGTAATCCATATTACAGACTGCAGTCTTCAATTTCAGCAGTAAGTGATTCAAGTTATCCTCACTTTCAACAAGCAAAGTTGTGTCATCAGCATATCACAGGTATGAATGAGTCTTCCTCCAATCCTGATGCTACATTCTTCTTCATATAGTACAGCTTCTCAGATCATTTGTTCAGCATACAGATTGAATAAGTTTGGTAAAATGATACAACCCTGACATACTCCCTTCCTGATTTTAAACCATGCATTGGCCCCTTGTTCTGTTTGAATGACAGCCTCCTCATGAGTATAATTCATTTTTCTGAAATTCCCATTCTTCACAATGTTATCCATAATTTGTTACGATCCACATAGTCGAATGCCTTTGAATAGCCAATAAAACACAAATAAACATCTTTCTGGTATTCTTTGCTTTGAGCCAAGATCCATCTGACATCAGCCATGATATCCCTCAGTTCACATCCTCTTCTGAATCCAGCTTGCATTTCCAGGAGTTCTCTGTCAATATATTGCTGCAACCATTTTGAATTATCTTCAGTAAGATTTCACTTGTGTGTGACATTAGTGGTATTGTTCGATAATTTCCACAGTCTGTAAGATCACCTTTCTTTGGAATGGACACAAATTTGGATCTCTTCTAGTCAGTTGGCCAGGTAGCTGTCTTCCAAATCTCTTGGCATAGCCAAGCAAGTGTCTCCAGTGTAGCATCCTTTTGTTGAAACATCTCAATGAGTATTGCATCAATTCCTGGAGCCTTTTTTTATGCCAACTCCTTCAGTGCAACTTTGACTTCTTCCTTCAGGAGGTGTCCTGAAATAGATGAACATTGACCAGTTCTTTTTTGGTATAGTGATTCTGTGTATTCCTTCCATCTTCTTTTGAGGTTGCCTGCATCATTCAATATATTGCCCATAAAATCTTTAAATATTGCAACTCTAGGCTTAATTTTTTTCTTCAGTTCTTTCAGCTTGAGAAATTCTGAGCATGTTCTTCCCTTTTGGTTTTCTAACTCCAGGTCTTTGCACATTTCATTAGAATAATTGATTTTGTCTTCTCAAGCTGCTCTTTGAAATCTTCTGTTCAGCTTTTTTATCTTTTCATTTCTTCCATTTACTTTAGCTACTCTCCATTCAAGGGCAAGTTTCAGAGTCTCTTCTGACATTCATGTTGGTCTTTTCTTCCTTTCCTGTCTTTTTAGTGACCTTTTGCTTTCTTCATGGATGATGTTCTTGATGTCATCCCACAATTCCTCTGGTTTTGGGTCATTGGTTCAATTCATCCTACCCACTCTTTAGATGGTCTCTAAACTCAGGACCAGAACAGTTCAAGGAGTCAGCCACAGGTACCAGGCAAGGAGAGGGAACCCAGGCCATGCCCCACAAGCAGTGAGGCAGGAAAGCAGGGAGAGAACAGAAGAGGCACAGGGGACCAGAACAGATCGAAGAGTCACCCACAGGGACCCAGGTGAGAAGAGGGAACCCAGGCCACACCCCACAAGCACCAAGGTGGGAAAGCAGAGAGAGGACAGAAAAGGCAAAGGGGATTGAAACAGATCAAGGAGTCACCCAGGATCCAGGTAAGGGTGGTTGGATAGGTTTCCAACAGCTAAGGGAGACAAACTTGTCTGTCAGTTTGTCCTACTGTGATGACGTGTTGCTGTGAATCTTGAGGCTGTGCCACTGGTGTTTCAAACCCAGTGTGGTACACATGGTGCACAGGTATCAGCCCGGCTTGCAGACTGAGACAGACTAGGAAGAAGAAAGAGGCCATCCACTTCTCAAAGAATTGGCCAGGGAAAACCTTATGATTAGCAGAGAAACACTGTCTGATGCATTACTGTGAAACTTTATAAATAGTCTGGAAACATTGTCCAATACAGAGGAGGAAGATGAGTCACTTAGCTTAGAAAGCTCTCAAAGTAAGACTGGGCAAGAGCTGCATTATCAGAGTAAAATCAGCCTTACTCACATGGATAAGGTAAAACTTTCAAAACCTCCATTTGCTGATGTGGCACCACTCAAATTGAGGAGAAACAACGGCAAACATCCATTAATAATAGGAACATGGAATATACAAAGTATGAATCTAGGAAAATTGGAAGTTGTCAAAAATGAAATGGAATGCATAAAGATTGATATCCTGGGCATTAATGAGCTGAAATGGACTGGTTTTGGCCATTTTGAATCAGGCAACCATATGATCTACTATTCTGGGAATGATAAGTTTATAGAGGAATGATGTGGCATTCATCATCACAAAGGATGTTTCAAGATCTGTCCTAAAGTACAATGCTGTCAGTGATAGGATAATATCCATATGCCTACAAGGAAGACCTGTTAATATGACTATTATTCAAATTTATGCACCAACCACCAAAGACAAAGGTGAGGAAATTGAAGACTTTTTTCAACTTCTGCAGTCTGAAATTGACCGAACATTCTATCAGGTTGTGTTAATTATCACTGGTGACTGGAATGCAGAAGTTGGAAATGAAGAATCACCAGTAGTTGGAAAATTTGGCCTTGGTGACAGAAATAATGCTGGAAATCACATGGTAAAATTTTGCAAAACCAATGACTTATTCATTGCAAATACCTTTTTGCAACAACATAAATGGCAGCTGTACACGTGGACTCCACCAGATGGAATACACATGAATCAGTTTGACTACATCTGTGGCAAGTGGCAATGGAAAAGCTCAATATCTTCAGCCAAAACAAGGCCAGGAACTGATTGTGGAACAGACCATCAGCTGCTCATATTCAAGCTCAACTTGAAGTTGAAGACAATTAACACAAGTCCACGAGAGCCAAAATATGATCTTGAATATATCCTTCCTTAATTTAGAAACCTTCTAAAGAATAGATTTGATACACTGAACACCAATGACAGACATTGTGATTGCATGTTTGGTCAATTTCAGACTGCAGAAGATAGTAAATATCTTCGATTGCCTCATCTTTGGTTTTGGTGGCTGGTGTGTAAATCTGAATAATAGTAGCATTGACTGGTCTTCCTTGTAGGTGTATGGATATTATCCTATCACTGACAGCATTGTAGTTCAGGACAGATCTTGGAACATTCTTTGTGATTATGAATGCCACCCCATTCCTCTTCAACTTGTCATTCCCAGCATAGTAGATCACATGCTTGTCTGATTTATAATGGCCAAAAATGGTCCACTTCAGCTCACTAATTACTAGGATACCAATCTTTATGTGTTCCATTTCATTTTTGAAAACTTCCAACCATCCTTTGTACATTCTATGTTCTGACATTTGCAGCTATTTTTTCTCATTTTGAGTCATGCCACATTAGCAAATGGTAGTCCCAAAAGCTCTACTCTATCCATATCCTTAAGGTCAGCTCTATTCTGAGGAGGCAGCTCTTTCCCAGTTGTATTTTGAATGCCTTCTGATCTGAGGGCCTCCTCTTCCAGCACCGTATCAGACAATGTTTCAGGGCTATTCATAGTTTTCCAGTAACATATCAGACAGTGTTTCACTGCTATTCATAAGGTTTTCATTGACCTATTCTTTGAGAAGTGGATGGCCTCTTCCTTCTTCCAAGTCTGTCTTAGTCTGGAAGCTCCACTGAAACCTGTCCACCATGGGTGACCCTGTTGGAATTTGAAACACCAGCTGCATAACCTCCAGCCTCACAGCAACATGCAAGCCACCACAGTACAACAAACTGACAGACAAGTTCGTCTCCCTTCACTGTTCCAAACTGCTCTGCTCATTTCCTGGCATCCCCACTACCTGTTCTGGCTGTCCTAGATAGAGTGGAATGAAAAATGTGCAGCAAGATCCCAAAACACAAAAATGACTAAAATTACTGGTCGAATAAAATCTGCTAGAACCTCCAAGACTGTGCCCCCAGGTTACCCTTCAGGCTTGGAATTGGACTTACTCCCATGGATTGGCTTGCACCCCAACAGTAGAAAGACCAACATGCAGAACACCTATCCCAAGGTGATGCATCCACCTACTGTAAGGAGATAAACCCATTAGAGCAATCTGAAATGGGGCACCAGAGGGACAGAATTCACATAGAGGGAAAGCTGGACAGGCAGGAGTTTATTGTTAAGAAGAACACAGGGAGGCAGTAGTCACAGGGATGGCAGGGGAGGAGAGTTTGTTATGGTTGGGTAGGTGATTGGGGCATGAAATCAAATGTACATGAACTGTTGAATGTAAAACACATTTTACTTTGTAAATCTGCACCCAAAGCATAATGAAATTTTAAAATATATATATAAATAAAATAACATCAGAGACTTGAATATAAAGTATAAAACTTTTGTGGAGGAAAAAATAGGACACAATCTTTAGAATCTAAGGCAAGACAATGTATTCTTAGGCTTGACATCATGAACATGATTTCTAGGAAAAAAAGATTGTTCAATTGACCTCATCAAAATTTAAAACTTTTGCTCTGGGAAAGCAAAAGCATGGAAAGATAAGCTATAGACTGGAAGAAAATATTTAAAACCACATATCTGACAGAAGACCTCCATGTAACATATGCATATTAAAAACTCTCAAAACTCAATGGTAAAAAATAGTCTAATTAGAAAATGGCCAAGAGAGATGAAGAGACATTTCACTGAAGAGGATGTACAGATGGCAAATAGGTACATGAAAAGATACTCAACATCATTGGCCATCAGGGAAATGCAAATTCTAACCACAATCATATATCACTACACAAGTATGAGAATGGCTAAAATAAAGACAATAACAACACCATATGCTGGTGAGGATGTAGGGACACTGAATCATTCCTATGTTACTAGTTGTTGTTATTGTTATGTGTGGTCAAGTCGTACCCAACTCCTAGCGACCCCTCCTTGGGTTTCCAAGGTAGGATCACTACAGTAGTACATTGCCCCATCTTCCTTCCAAGGAGTGGCTGGTGGGTTTGAACCACCGGCCTTCTGGTTAGCAGTCAAGTGCCTTAGCACTATACTACCAGAGCTCCCAAGAGTTATTCGTAGGAATAAAAAATGAAATAGCCACTCTGGAAAACAGCATGGCACTTTTGTGAAATGCTAAATATGCAACTAGCATAGGACCCAGCATTTGGTCAGCATGTGTCCTCAGAGATGGTCTAGAAACCCTCCTATGATTAATTAAATAATTAATTAAATTTCTGAGAGAAATTAAAATGTATTCACACAAATACGTGTACACAAATGTTCATAGCAGCTTTATTACAATTGCATATGAATCTATAATTATCTCAAAAAATTTCAATGAAAAAAAGTGTTAGTCCAACAAAAACGCTACTGAAATAATAGTTAGTTCTTGTGACTATATAACCAAAAATAACTTTTAAAAATCATTTTTATGGTTATTTTTCTCAACAACCCTCTGTGTGGTTGGCAATGTTCTTCTCTCCAGAGAGCATATGAATAACCCCAGGAAGTGGTTAAACTAAATCCTCTGCCTTTAATGAGCCCCCATCCCAATCCCCCCTCCCCCCATGGCATAACTGTTCTAAGATGAGGAAGATAACAAACCCATATACAACTCCTCACCACTTACAAAAACCCTTTACTTAGGGGTTCTTGTCTGAGCTTTAAAGATGCATAATTACTCTTATAATTTCACAGCTAAAAGATTCTTAGAATTTTAGATTTTCAGTAAGATAAAGACCTATGTGAGTTGGAATTAAATGAATTGCAAACTCTAGAATCTTGGCCCTGACGCCTACCTAGCTGTCTAACCTGTTTCCTATGGCTAGCTTTGAGGCCAATTCACAGTTCCTGAATGTTGCAAACAGTTAACACGCTTGGTTGTTGACCAACAGGTTGGAGGTTCGAGTGCACCCAGAGGTGTCTTGGAAAAAAGGCCTGGCAGTACACTTCTAAAAAAAGGTCATTGAAAACCCTGTGAAACACAGTGCTACTCAGACACATAGGGAATCCACTCAAGGGTGATTGCTTTGTTTTGTTTTTAATCTCCAGTCTTTAGGTAGCATCACAGGAAGTAGTTCTGGTCTGATATGAAACAGACCTCCAAAATTCTCTAGCCATTCTTCCCCACAGGGAGATCTAACTGGCCAGGAAGAATGTGAGATGCTAAGGACACGGGCCCAGAAAGCAGCTCGGCAAACGCATTGTGGTCTGGGGAACAAGGCCCATTTGGTCATTTTCTAGGTATTGTATGGAGTAGGAAGGAGTGGCTGCCATCTTAGAAGCCTCACCTGGTGGCCATGTTCCTGAAGTTTCTAGATTTTCTTTGAAGAAGGTTCGCTGCAGGTGGGCTTGTGAGCCAGGAATCCTCTGTCCTAGGTATTATGCCTTTCTCCTGTCCCCTAACCTTCCTTACTCTGTTGTCCTTGGTGTCTCCAAGAAATGAGCAGGGACCCATTAGGCAACCCCAAAGAGGCATAAGAATTGGAATACAGCCCATGTCAAGTAGTCATTCACGAACAGAAGAATGGTGAGAGCCTCCCACAAGTCCTATAGAGACAGAAAGAATGCTGTGTCCAAGCTGCCAAGATGGAAGCAACTTCCATGAAGTCTTCTTTTTCACATTGTGGAGAAAAAGTATTCCAATGAATAAAATTTTTCAATTTGTCTGAATTAGTTGATTTGAAGGCTATGTTGCTTGATATTCATACAGCAGAGATTTTATTGTTTTTGGTTATCATCACATTTCTATATCGCTGGCATAATCCTTTTGGTGTCCTGTTGCTGGGGGCCAGGTCATCAAGAACTTACATTGGCCCATTTAACTAGGCATGGTCCTTACACACACTCACAGTCCTGGTGTAGTTGCCATGAGGAGTCTTACTGTTTTAGATTTATGTCACAGCAGGAGTCTTTACACTTACACTGTATTTATTACCTCTGACACTGAGACTAATAAAATTACACCCGGGCTTTGAACTTCTTCAACTGCTAATGGGGCTCCTGGGCTGGTCTCAGTGACAGGTTGGGCATTTATAAGCTTGGATTCTTACGCTGCTGCAGGCAGTTTCTCCATGTGAATGATGAAGGAATTGCTGTCAGCTGCTGTCCTCAGAGATGGTCTTCTATTAGGTGAGGGAGGTGAGTGTTCATGGTCACCTAAATAATTTAAGCTGTTGACCAATTTTTGACATTATAGTGGTATAAAAGAAAGCCATATGAAATAGTAAAATATCTAAAAAGAGAGAAGGGGAGAGAAAGAGTAGAGAGATAGAGAAAGAGAGAGAAGACAGGGAGAAATAGAGAAAGGGAAAAAGAAAGAGATATGGTGAATGGAAAGAGGGAGGGAGAGAGAGAGGCAATTCTCTTGGTCCTGTCCTGGACACCTGGGTGCAGGTGAGGGTCCCTCCACTAATTCATTACCCAACTCGGGGTGAGGGTTTTCTACAGATGCTTCTTTAGGTTCCAAGTTGACCAGGGGAGGTCAGCCCACCCTGTCTGTTGTATGTCTGTTTGATTGTTTCTCCAGAAGTGGCCACAGGTTAGGGATGCTCCAGCCATGACATTCTCTCCTGTATCCCACCCTGGTCAGGGGTGAGGTAGTTGCTAAGCTGTATCCATAGAAAAAAGGAAACCAACAGATCACACACAGCTCTGTGCCATCAGCCTACAGTGGGAGCCAGCAGATGGCTCCATGGAGACCACATATTTCCTAGAAGAGGGAGTTGATCACAGCGCTGAATTATTAGTATGTCTTCAGATGGTTACAACAGGTGGCACAAAGTCCTTTTAGACTCAAATGCCACAGAGTTTAGCCCCACATGTTGCTTTTATTCCTGCCAATATGTTATGCCTGTTTTTCATCTTGGGTACCCACTGGCCAGCTGAATAATCTTGGGAAATTCATTTCCTTTCTCTCACCCCAGTGTCCTCATCTACAAAATAGAGGTGATGACAGCTTCTGTCTAAGAGGAGGGTTGTAAAGATCAAACAGGTTAATATATGAAGCATGCATAGAACAGGACCAGGCCCATAGAACACACTGATTAATCCCTGGGTAGCACAAACAATTAAGTGCTCAGCTACTAACTGAGAGGTTGGGAGTTAGAATCTGTCCAAAGACACTTGAGGAGGAAGACCTGGTGATCCAAAAGGTCCCAGCCTTGAAAACCTGTGGAGCACAAGTCTACTCTGCTACACATGGGGTCACATGAGTCAGAGTTGACTCAATGACAATCAGTTTGGTTTTTGGTTTGGTTTCTTATCATTGTCCAAGATCTTTTCAAAGAAGATTATAAGACATCAAAGACCTTATAGCAGAAGTCAATAATGACTCAAGAAGGATGAAAAACAATAAACTAGAAATATATTTTTTGCTGACCCCACACAAACGCCAGTCACATTTTTTCATTTGAGATTATTGCATATGAAATCTTTTATCTTTTTGTGGCTTAGATCAACAATACATGAACTATCACTACTTTCAGAGAGAGATGGGCAAAAATACTTGAAAATGGTCTTGTCATTTTCTGCCATGTGTCTATGTAGTGACTTTGGTATGGGTGAGCTGAATCCAATACAATTGTTAAATGGTCATTTCACCTTTGGCACCTGTTAGGTCCCCAAAAAATATGGGTGGCAAATCCTGACCTCTATGACAGCCACTCCTCAGAAGGAAGGTTGGGCAATCTACTTCCATAGTGATACTGCCTCAGAAACCCAAGGAGGGGTTGCTGTGAGTCGGGTCTGATTCAAGGACATATAACAACAGCACAACATGGCAGTGGTTATAATCCTATTTGGGAATGGTTGTCTTTGTAATGTTAATGAGGCCAGATTACTATAGGGTATGCCTTGTGTCAATCTCTTTTGGGATATGTGAAGAGATTAAGTAAGCAAGCAAGAGCACAGATGAAGTGAAATAGATGCCAAGACACATTGAAGCAGAAGCTGAAGAGACAAGGACCTTCTTCAGAGCAGGCAGAGAGAGACAGTCTTCCTCTAGAGCAGGAGCTCTGAACTTGGACTTCCAGCTTTCTAAACTGTGAGAAAATAGATTTCTGTTTGTTAAACTCACACATTGTGATATTTCTGTGATAGCAGCACTAGACAGGTGAGACAGCACCTCTCTCATTTTTTCAATCTAACCCTCGTCTCATACACATCCTAAGAGAACCATTGTCCTCTCATAGCTCCCTGGAGTTGTTTCTTTCCCCAAGACACCTGAACTCATCTCTGTTCTCTTTTAAACTTGCCCATCTAGCCCACTGTTGCCTCAAGGCAAAGCAACTGGTTCATATTCTGATGAATTAATCTGCGGTAAAGCATCAGTGAACAAGTAGCCCCTCCTGGGTTATGTGTGTATGTGTGTCATGGAAACTACAGAAGGTATGTGATTAACCTAGAGGGGTCTCTAAGTCTTCAGGTGCATGATTGATTAGTGGGACTTGTTCTGAGAGATAGGGAAACCATTGTCATCTTGATAATATGTGATCTAGTTTATCTGCCTTCAGTATATGCTGTGTGGGGTTTCTATGTTCTGGTCTTGTCCCAGTACTTTATCTTTTCTTACTCTGCTTTGAGTCTTATGATAGAGCATGAGATAATTATGATCTATTGAGAAATCTGTTCTAAGAGAAAAATGCAAAATCGCAATATATATAGATGAGATGAAAGTAACCAAGCCTCTGGAACTAAGCTTATGATTTCCATTTACATGAGCAGTGAGGATAAATTCTAACAAAATCCAACTAATGAATGTGTTAGAGGACATAAGTTCTTTGGAAGCAAAAGACATTAATACAACAAGCACCAAAAGCTACAAACAAATAATGAAAATAAGCATTGAAAGGAATATTTAATAGAATAAGCTCCCTATATGTGAAACAAGAAAGAGCTCTGCTGGTCCAGTGCCTAGGCACTTGACTGCTAACCAGAAGATTGGCAGTTCAAACCCACCAGGCTCTCTGTGGAAGGAAGATGGGGCAATGTACTTCCATAAAGATTTACCACCTTGGAAACCCAGTGGAGGTGACTAAGAGTCGGAATGGACCCCATGGCAGTGAGTTTGGTTTGGTTTTTGGTTTATGTGAAACAAGATGTTGGAAGTTGAAACACTGGTTTGGTGCTGGTCCCTAGAAATAAGAACATGCAAATGGCTAAGTCGACAGACACTGCACTCGTGCAGTTGAGTGTGGACATGTCTTTTTCAAGTGACTGTCAGTTCCTTTTCATGTGACCTTTGCCAGTCTTGTCAGTAATTTTGAACGACCTCTGTAGGGAAAATGAAATGGACAAGTGGGAAAAAGCAGTACTTGGGAGGCATTTTTGCTTTTGTTCTTTGTGAAGGTCAGAAAGGGAATTTCAAAGTCCTTTCAGTCCAACACCCTAATGGTTTGTTGGAGCTGTTAGAAACCATTTGTCCTAAGTGTAGAGGAATGGAAAGATGTGCTTCCCTGTGGCTCTGTTGTTAGTGCCAAAAAATAAGGCACAGAAGGTGTGTGCCATTGTCTAGAATTTCCAGCATGAATCCATGCAAGGAGGGGGCTGTCTCCACCATGGCAGGAACTCAAGATGATTGCTGTCCCCTTCTTCTTCAAGTTTTCAGGTCCCTCTGAAAATGAAAGCATAAGTATTATGTTTTTTAGACCTTCATGCCATCTTTCCAACATTATGGTTAAGTGGACACCTGCATTTTACCCTGGGTAAAGCAACTGGCTGCTCTTGAGGGAACGAACACCCATGATTAACAGGTGGACTCTGACTGAGGGAGCTGCAGTTCTGCAGGGATGGATTCTGCAGAGAGTTGTTAAAAGTTTTCCAACCCATATGCATACCAAACTAGAAATTATTCTGCATTTTGGTCATTGACTTGGGATTTTTCTCACATAAAGTTTCCAGCTCTTAACAGTATATCTAAATTCCAGTTCAAGTCAGAACAATTTTATTTTTAAGCCCAACTACATAGAGAAAAAGGAGTCCCTGAGTGGTGCAAATGGCTAAGTGCTCAGCTACTAACCAAAAGGCTACTTCCAAAAGATCACAGTCAATGAAAACCCTCTGATACACGTGGGATCACCATGAGTTGCAATTGACTTCACATCAACAGATGGTGGTGATGTAGACAAAGAAAACTACTAGGTGAAAATGAAAATGATGTGGCACCATTGAATAATAAATGGGACAATCTCCTCAAGATGTGTGAGCTCCTAGAAGCCCTCACACTTAAATTCAAAAGAAACAAATTCCTTAAAAAGTTAAACAGAATAACCATATCACCCAGCAATTCCACTCCTGGGTATAAAACCAAAAGCAAAACTAACTACCATTGAGTTGGATCCGATTCCTAGTGACCCTTCCTTGGGTTTCCAAGGCAGTATATGCCACCAGACCTCCTACTAAGGAAGTAGATTGCCCAATCTTCCTTCTGAGGAGTGGCTGGTGGGTTTGAACTGCCAGCCTTCTGGTTAGCAGTCTAATGCCTTCGACACTACATCACCAGAGCTCCCATGGGTATAAAAGCAAGGACTCAGAAAGATATATGTACATATATGTACACTATTCATAATATGTAAAAGTTGGAAAGAACCCAAGTGTCCATCAATAGATGAACAGATAAGCAAAATGTGGTATACTCATATGATGGAATATTATTCAGCCATAAAGAAATGTGAACTCACAATGGAATACTATGCAACGCTAAAGAATAATGTAGAATCTGCAAAACACCGCATAATGTGGATGAACTTGGAGGACATTATGCTGAGCG
>NW_006921766.1:4268091-4300287 GCF_000298275.1 Orycteropus afer afer | reverse complement strand
AGGAAGTGGGAGGGGAGCTGTTGCATTGGGGTAAATTGTAGTCAATATCATGAGACAAAGTGCATGTGAACTGCTGTATGGAAAGTGAATTTGCTCTGTCAATTTTCACCCAAATCACAATTTAAAAAAAATTATACATCTATTAAAAAAAATGTGAACTTCTAATATGTGCTAAAACATAGATGAACTTTAAAAATATTGCACTAAGTGAAATAACCCAGACACAAAAAAAACAAGCATCATATGATCCTACTTATAGGAACCATCTGAATAGGCAAATACATATAGAGAGAAAGTAGAGGAGTGGCTACTATGGCCAAGGGTGGGGATAGGGAGTTATTGCTTAAAGGATACAGAGTTTCCATTTGACCTGATGAAAAAGTTCTTAAAATAAATAGTGGTGATGACTACAAAAGAAAAAAGAAAAAAAAAAGGTTTTGTAAAGAAGGCAGGGAGAGAGGGGAGGGGAGAGGAATGAAAGATAACATAGACCCACTAGAGTACTTCTCATGGGAAGGGAAGCCTCTTCTGGGTTTCCTGGGATGTCTGTAGGGAGACTTGTGAAAGAACAAACCCACCAGCCACTCCTCGGAAGGAAGATGGGACAATCTACATCCGTAGTGATACTGCCTCGGAAACCCAAGGAAGGGTCGCTATGAGTCGCGTCCAACTCCACGGCACATAACAACAACAACAACATGGCCAGCTGACATCTCATACTGGCCAACACTTTGCAGTGGGTGGGAAACAGCTGATAACTAAGACACTCTACAATGAACTTTGACTCCCTCAGCATCCAAGGAGCCTTTCTGTCCATCACAGTGAAAACCACTCGTCCACAGTTTCATGAGCACAGTGGAAATCTTTTCTGAAACCCTTCCAGGGAACCCCATAGCAAGTATTAGAGTTTCTTAGAGTGGGCCTGAAGACTCCCAGTATCAAAATCACCAGGGGACCTCACCCCAGATTTCCTAATCAGACTTCCTGGAGAAGGTTCTGGGATCTCCATTCTTATCAAACAGCCAAGGAGAGTCGTTTGCACCTGTAACTTGAGTTTTGTTAATATGCAGGTCCTCTCCCCTGTGATACAGGTGTGGTCCTGAGGGAAATGGGATAACACATTATCTCTGTCATTACACCATCATTAGAAGTTTCCCTGGAGGGATTTTGGAATCTTCACCCCTAACAACCCCCTGCGTTCCTCAAGAGCTTGAAGAAATGGAAGTGAGTGACTTTGACTTATGTCCTTCAATGCCTCAAGCTCAACTTTCAAGGTTGGTCACATCAGACCCTCTGCTTTGCATATGGGTACCACGGAGGACATACCTCCATGTAGGCAGCCGAATCCAGTACCTCCTTGCTATGTTCCTCCTGGCCGTCTCCACATCAGGCTCCCACTCCCATCAGCAACGTCACTCTTTCTATTCTGATACTTCCTACAGGGTTGGTGGGTTTTGATTGAATTTTGTGCAAAAGAGAATTTTGTGTCTCTCAGTACTGAGTGTGAGGCCAGTCTGCCATTTTACAACCAAATAACTTTTTTCTCATTGCTACTGAGTGAATTCTGACTCATGACGATCCCATGTGTTATAGAGTAGAATTGTTCTATAGCATTTTCTTAGCTATAATCTTTACTGAAACAGATTGCTAGCCCTTTCTTCTGTGGCACTGCTGTGTGAGTTTGACCCACCAACCTTTAGGTTAGTAGCTGAGCATCAATTTTTTGCACCACCCAGGGACCTACATGACCCCTAGCCAACATTTTCAAATGGGCTGGTTTTCTAACATTTGTAGAGACTTGCGTGCCTGCACTTCATCCTTGCCATGCCTCAGGATAAGAACTCTTAGTACCTACAGAGGATGGTGAACCTGAGAGGATGAATGATGCTCCCAGCTGCACAGAATAACAGTGCTGGGAGTTAAATCTGAGTTATCCTACCCTAGCCTTGCACTTCTTCTCCAGGTGATCTCATGAGACCTCATGTTCCCAGAGGGGCTTTTAACATGAGGAATCATTGTGTAGTTTTTCATTTAAGGCAAAAATTCAATGAAAAGGGCATTAACTTCTGAGGTACATTAAGAGTATAATATCCTTTCTTAGCCAATGGTTCACAATAAAAAGAGCTTTGAAGATGGTCCTTGAAACTGGTCTCAGGGGCTATGTGAGGCTCAGACCATAATAGAACATCTGCAAATATTTGCTGTGCACCCCTAAGTGGAAGGCAATGAGCTATCAAACTTCTGCTGTACCAGCTCTCACCTCCTGCAGCTTCCACCTGATCACAGAGGGGGTGGGGAGGTGAGCATCTCCATCCAACCATGGCCACCCTGGGTGTTTCTATAGCACATCTTACAAGGCACCTAGTAACCCCCCAGCTTACCCTGGTCTTGACTAACCAGAACCCCCTCTGAGACCCTCCCACTGGCAAGAGGCCCCTAAAGCTCAAAGCTTTCTCCTGATTGGAGATTCTCTGGCTTGTCCCACCTCCAGCAGGGTCTAGACCACTTCATGGGCATTTGGAGTCTTTGCATTTGGATATTCCCACCTCTGTCTCCACCTGGGTCTCATCACATCACCCATGCCCCTCTATCTACATACATGACCCCCTCAACTCTTCCCCTTTCCCCAAAAATAGCTCCTCCTCAGCTGCCTCTCCTCCCTCCCCATCTTGGTGAATCCCATTCACCCTTCATGTAGGTGGACCACACCTACAGAGCATTGCCCCAGGGATCAGCTGTGCTCATGCCTGTTTTGGGGATCCCTTTGAGGAATCATTTCCCAAGGATCTGACACCAAAATAGCAAAAACTAAACCCATTCTTATTGAGTCGTGACCCCATATTTTTCAGAGCTGCTCCATAGGATTTTCTTGGCTGCAATCTTTATGGAAGTAGATCACCAGGCCTTTATCATGCCACCACTGAGGGGGTTTGAACTGTCAGCCTTTCAGTAGTTGAGTACAAACTGTTTGCACCACCCATGGACCTTGTTTGGACTCCAACCCAAACCAAAATCACTGCCGTCAAGTTGATTCTGACACATAGTAACCCCCATTAGGTTTCCAAAGCTGTAAATCTTTACAAAAGCAAACTGCCTGATCTTCTCCTGCAGAGTAACTGGTGGGTTTGAACCACCACCCTTTTGGTTAACAGAGAAATATTTTAACCACTACACCATCAGAGTTCCTTGTTCTCACACCAGAAACCCCTAAATCACTGCTTGCTGAATTGAGAACTAATCACCACTCCCTGGATCTTTATAAGGAGCTCTGATGGTGTAGTTGGTAAGGCATTTGGCTGCTAACCTGGTTGGTGGTTCAAACTCTGCTAGCTGCTCCACAGGAGGAAGATGAGGCAATCTACTTCTGTAAAGATTTACAGCCTTGGAAACCCAATGGGGGTTGCTTTGAATCAGAATCAAGTAGATGGCAGTGGGGTTTTTTGTTGGTGTGTTTCTTTTGTTTTTGGTTGGTTCTTTATAGCAGGGTTTGGGTAGTACTTAAAAAGCTGGCTACCCAAACCAAAACCTGCTGTCATCAAGTCAATTCTGACTCATAGCAACCCTATAGGACAGAGTAGAACTGTCTCATGGGGTTTAGAAGTTACAGAAGCAAACTGTCTCATGTTTCTCCTACAGAGCTGTTGGAGGGTTCAAACTACCAGCCTTTTGGTTAACAATCAAATGTCTTAACCACTGAGCCACCAGAGCTCCTAAAGGGTTACCTCCAAACCAAAGCCAAATTCACTCCCAGCAAGTCTATCCAGCTCATAGCGACTCCCATTGGGATGCCAAGGCTATAAATCTTTACAGAAGCAGACTGCCTCGTCTTTCTTCTGCAGATCTGCTGGTTCCAACGACCGACCTTTTAGTTAACAGCCAAATGCCTTAACCACTACACCACCAGAGCTCCTAAAGTGTTACCTAGATGGTGAAGAATGTAATAGAATGAGCTGGAGGAGGGATGCTTCATTCAGGGAGGGGCACTACACCCACCTCCAGCTGTTCGTGGATCCAGTCCAGGAAGGCAGTGATGCGGGTATAGACTCCAGGCTTGTTTGCCTCAGCACAGCCAATACCAAAGCTTGTTGCCCCCACCAGCTTCCACAACTTCCTGTCTTGACACACCAGGGGTCCCCCACTGTCTCCCTAAATGAAAAGAGATACACAAAGGTCAGCAGAACAGGCACTGTACAGGAGCTTCCCTTGTCAAAGCTGTAGTCCCCCTTCATAGAGTTACTGAACTACAGTGTGAGGGTGGCTCTGCATCCACACCACAGAGAACGCTCTCTAGCATTCCCCATGGTGGGGAATGGTGGGGTCCCTTGGCCCCTCCAGAATAGCTTCCCTCCAGGCTGTGTTTTCCTACCAGACTCTAGATACACTGACCTCATGAAGGTCAAGGGCAGCTGAACACAGCCAAGGGCATGTTCCCAGAGGGAGAGGCAGACTGGCTGGGGGTTTTAGTGACATGCAGATGCCCACCAGGGAATACTGCAGTTCCCACCAACCATGGCTTTTGGAGGCCCAGATTGACCAGTTCCCATCTGCCTCCCTGCCACCCCTCCACCTCCCCACCCCCTCTTGGTCACTTGCTGTGGAGTTGATTCCAACTCATGGTAACCCCACGTGTGTCAGAGTAGAACTGTACACCATAGGGTTTTAAATGGTTGAGACCTCTTGGAAGTAGATCACCAGGCCTTCCTTCCAAGGTAGACTTAAATCTCTAGGCTTTCAGTAAGCAGCCAAGGACTTAGCCATTTGCACCATCTAGAGACTCCTCCACTCCTTTAATTCCCCTGCAAACTCTGAGAATCAAGCTGGTTGGGAACCATCCAGGAGAACCCTCCCTCCACCTAACCCCAGAAGAGGGGGAGGCTTTGCAAACACAGCCTAGCTAGCCAGCCAGAAGAAGGAGTAATATCTTGAGCAAATGTCTTTCCCACACCCTGTAAATTTGCTTTTGAGTCAGTCACAGAGAACGCTGGTATAGCCTGTCCCATGAGCTGTGTCACTATGGGAAAACCTCACCTTGCTTGCTGCCATGGCCCCAGGTCACCACACCCCTCCTTACCTGGCAGCTGTCTATGCCACCCTTCAGATAGCCCGCACAGAGCATGGAGGGTGAGATGATACCGCCGTACACATCCCTGTGGTTGCAGACCTTGTTGGAAATCAGTGGGACGGCTGCATGGTTCAGTACAGGGGAGGCATCGCCTGTGGCAAAGCAGGTACAGGCATGTTAAAGGATAAAGAAGCCTGCTCGGAATTCAGAGACTGGCACCAGAGACTTGGGAGCAAGCTGATGTCCCATCTAACGTGACACATGGCAGATAAGGCCACAGCCCTGTCAGATGGGGTGAGAAGATTCAGTTTGTTGTGAAGTGCCATCAAGCTTTACAGCTTTGCCCCCTTCCTCGTGGGCCACTGGCTTTATACTATGGGCTCTAAAGTGATCAGGATATTAGAGAAGGTGGTGAGTGGTGGTAATAGGGGCCCATGTTGGTCCTCCCAGGGCCCTGGGCCTGGACCAAACACTTGACACACACCAGCTCATTTAGACTTCAGAGAAACCCAGGCTACAGAAGAGGAAATGAAGGCCTACAGATGTCATAGGACATAACCATCTTGACAGAAACTTGGGTGGTCAGCAGAAAACCGTTGCCCAAAGATTTCCAAGGAGTTCTGGTGGCATAGTGCCCAAGGCATTTGACTGCTAACAAGAAGGCTGGCAGTTCAAACCCACCAACCCACCTCAGAAGAAAGACTGGGCAATCTACTTCCATAGAGATACCACCTTGGAAACCCAAGGAGGGGTCACTATGGGTCAAAATCAACTTGATGGCAGTTTGGTTTGTTTTTTTTTAAATGTCCATTTCTTCATCCCTGGAACCTGTGACTATGTTATCTTACATGGCAAAGGGCCTTCGCAGATGTGATAAGGGTATAGACTGTGAGATGAGGCGGTTACCCTCCTTACAAAGGTTCTTAAAAGAGCTAGAGAAGGAGATGACACTATGAAGCAAAGGTCAGAGTTAGAGAGAGATTTGAAAATGCTACACTGAAAATGGAGGAGGGGGCCACAATCCAAGCAGAAGCTTCTAGAAGCTAAAAAAGTGAAAGATTCTTTCTGAGAGCCTCCAAAAGGAATGCAAGTTGATTTTAGACCACTAAGGCCTATTTTTGACTTCTGACATGTAGAACTATAAGATAAATTTGTATTATTTTAAACTAAGTTTATGGTTATCTGTTACAGAATTTTCTGAGTTTCTTAGGGCTGCCATAACAAAGTACTGAGAGTAAATGGCTTAAGCAGCAGAAATTTATTCTCTCACAGTTACGGAGGCCAGAAGTCCAAATTCAGGGTGTCAGTAGGGCCATGTTCTAAGGGAAGAGCCTTCCTTGTTTCTTGCAGCTACAAGAGTTTCTTGGCTTACAGACTCTTCACTCCAATCTCTGTCTCTGTCTTCACATGGCTGACTTTTCTCTGTGTCTGTGTGTCTTCTCCTCTTTTACAGACACCACTCTGATTGAATGAGGACCCAACCTACTCCAGTGTGACTTTGTGTTAACCAAACTAATTACATGTGCAAAGACCCTATTTTCAAATAAGGTCACATTCACACGTACTGAGGGTTAAGACTGTAATTTATCTTTTGGGGGAGCAAAAAATTGACCCATAACAAGCAGCCATAGGAAACTAATAAATCTGGAGTGGAACAACTTGTGAAGGGATCAATACCCTCTAAAGTAACCCTCTAAAAAACCAGTTATCTTTAGGTTTTTGGACTTAAAACAGAGAACCACTCTATTCCCATTCCTCTAGCCTGTACCAGAAAGGAGCCCTGCTGGCACAACAGTTAAGTACTTGGCTGCTAACTGAAAAGTTGATTGTTCAAACCCACCCAATAGCTCCATGGGAGAAAGATTTCTCAATCTGCTTCTGTTAAGATTCCAAAACCAAAACCAAAACCAAAATCACTGCTATAGAGTCGATTCCAACTCATAGCGATGACCCCCATTGGGTTTCCAAGGTTGTAAATCTTTACAGAAGTAGATTGCCTCATCTTCCACCCATGGAATAGCTGGGGGTTTGAACCACTGATCTTCTGGTTAGCAGCCAAATGCCTTACTCACTATACCAACAGAGCTTCTTCCTGTAAAGATTACAGCCTAGAAAAACCTATAGTGCAGTTTTACTCCATCACATAGGGTCACCACAAGTCAAAATTGACTTATTGGCACCTAACAACAACAGCATATATGAGCAGGAGATGTATGAGTATTTGAGTCTCAAAATCCTTATCTTAAGCAGGCAGTAAGTGTGAATCATACCTTTTTTCATGTATGGACTTCCTGAATCTACCCTTAAGGCTATTGTCTTTGCAGTGGGAGCTGTCTGGCCATAACATTGAGCTGAGAGTAATACCTATCCTTACTCATCATTGAAGGTTATGTGAAGACAGTGAAATAATGTGCTTTGGGCACTCTAAGTTCTTGAATAAGTAATATGCAGAGGGACATGGGCAGGGGAGTTTGACTTAGAATTCCATACTTTCCACCCCTGGTCATGTGAGCCTGAACAAAGTGTTCAAAGTCCCTCAGCCCCAGCTAGTCTCCTCGTCTATAAGCTAAGCCCAATAATAATAGTATTCCCTGTTATGAATTGAATTGTGTCCCCCCAAAAAATATGTTGAAGTCCTAATCTCTCTACCTGTGAGTGTGATCTTGTTAGGAAATAAAGTCTTTCTTAAAAACATTCTCAGATAAGTTAAAGAGATCATAGTGGAGTAGGTGTCTTATAAAAGGGAAAAAGAGACACAGAGACAGAATCACACACAGGGGAAGACACTATGGGAGAGTACATCTATAAACCAAGGAACATCAAGAATTTCCAGGAGCCACTAGAAGCTGGGAGAGTCCCCAGAAAGAATCGACAGGACTGATCCTCTAATTTAGTTTCCCAGCCTCCAGAACTGTGAAACAATGATTTTGTGTTCTTATAAGCCACCTAGGGTTTTTTGTTTGTTTTTATGGTAGCTGTAGGAAACTAGACATCCCCTCAAGGACTACTATGAGGATCAAATGGTACAACATCAAAATATTCAGCTCCGCATCTGGCACAAGATAAGTGCTTGATAATGGTGGATTAGCAGAGGCCATGGTGAAAGGAGCCCTGGTGGCGTAGTACCTAAGGCACTTGACTGCTAACCTGAAGGCTGGCAGTTAAACCCACCAGCCACTCCATGGAAGGAAGGTTGGGAAATCTACTTCTGTAGCGATACTGCCTTAGAGACCCAAGGAGGGGTCACTATGAGTCAGGGCTGACTCGATGGCACATAACAACATAGTGAAAGAGAGCTCAGTGAGTTTGTGGGAAGCTTCCAACACAGGCAGAAAGGTGAAGTAAGCCGCTGAGCTGGGAGAAAGGGATAATCAGGCCTATTTTGGTGGACAGACTAGACCACTATTGAGAAGATGAGCAAATCTGCACAAGGGTCCAGAACCTCCCAGAAAAAAAGAACTGTTCTCCAGCCACTTCTCTTAGAGTCCAGCATCATTAGTACCAGGCTGATGGGCTGCATGGTCTTGAGTTAGAACTTATGAGAACACACCAGGAGAGGAAGGAGGTGATCTTGCTCCCCACCACAAACCAGGGATTCAGGGAGACTTGTTCGGAAGAAATTGAAAGCCCCTAGACTGGCTGTGTTGGCACAAAGCTGGGCTTTAGCCAAGGGGGTGAGCTTGAAATGACAAAGAGCAATAGTCACCATGAAGTAGGGTAGGTATCAGGTCAAGTAAGACCCCACAGATCCTTTGCATGGAGTTAGCCCCTGGGTGCTTTAAGCACTTGGGGCTGGGTGGAGGGTGTCAATTAACAGGTTTCTAGAGAAAAACACTGAACTTCCTGATAGGGAAAGCGGTTGGTGTGACCTTATCTAAGCTCCATACTAATAAAAGAGGGTACAGATTTTATTAACATTTTTTGTTGCTATTATTAACATTTTTATTTATTTTATTATTATTATTATAGCTGTTTGTTTGCCTTTTCTGCTTGATCTCTGTAGGACGAAATAACACATTTTCCCAAGTCCACAAAACAAAAATTCTTCAGCTGTTACAATCTTTGATTGCTCACTAAACCTTGGAGGATTTCTCTGTGTGGGCTCTTATGTGCTTAGTTAACATAGAAGGAGGAGGAAAGAAACAAGAGGAAGAAAAACCACCTCATGTTAGTGAAGGTCTCTCCACCAAGGGGTGTCCAGTTTTTCTTTATTTTGTATTTCCATTCTGAGAAAATCTGTAATACTATGCTGTGCCAAAGTAAGTGGAACCACACTGATGGTTCACAACTGACTCAGTCAATTGCGTGTTTCAAGCAGCTGACACACACATCCAACTGGAATCTCTGGGCACCAAGCAGAGCATTACACAGGGACATTGGAAGGGAGCATACTACCTGTGGGCCCCATCCCAGCTCCCTGGGCTCTAAATCACGATTCCAAATGACTGACCTCCATCTTCTGTGGCCCCCCATCCTGACGTCCAGCACATTTTCCCATCGGGAAAATTCTCCTCCGAATTGGGCAGACAAACTGGTTGGACCTCCTCTGTTTAAAGGGTAAATAACTCAGTTGAAACAGTAACATGAGAAAACAATTGATCTCATCTGTATTTAGGTCTCTGAGAAGCGCAAAATGATCTCCCAAAGAACAGTCAAGCCCTTACTAATTTGAAGCTTTTAGTCAGAACTGGGACTCCCCACAAACCCTTAAAACTGTAAAGCAACCCTGTTGCTGCAACTGCTGTTGCTGGTGTTTGTGTTGGTTGCCATCGAGTCAACTCTGACTCATGGAGACCTTATGTATAACAGAATGAAGTGTTGCTTGGTTCTGCAACCTCACAATTGTTGGTATATTTAAGCCCATTGTTGTGGCTATTATGTAAATCCATCTCATTGCAGGTTCTCTCATTTTTGCTGACCCTCCATCTTACCAACCATGATGTCCTTTTCTAGTGAAAACAGCCCTAGCTCTGACAATTGAATGAGTCTAGACCAGGGGTTGGCAAGCTATTTCTGTAAGAAGCTAAATAGTAAATATTTTCTGTTTTGCAGGCCATCCCATTTCTGTTACAACCACTTGAGTCTGCCATTACAATACGAAAGCAGCCACAGGCAATATGTAAACAAATGTGTGTGCCTGTGTTCCAATAAAACTTTATTTGCAATGGGCCACAACTGGCCCACAGGCTATAGTTGGCCCAACCCAGTCTAGACCACAGGCACATTGCCTTACAGAGATTCACTGCATGAATATTCCTATCTCTTCTGATACCTTTAGAGTCAACAAGTTTTAAGTGGGATATCACACAACTCTCCCACCAAGCCCCACATACAATGAGTCTGTTGTGGGATTTTCATGTGGACACATTCTGAGATGTGTTAAGCTTTTCTGGGCATGACAATAATAGAAAGGTAGAGAAGGACTAAGGGGAACTTGTTATTCTTATCAAAGTATAAGTGCTCTTGTTTTATAACCAAAATGTTGTGGATAATAATTAATAAACTAACACCACCACTATAATTTCTCTCTGTTTGTTTCTCTAGAAATATTTGTTTCCAAGCATTATGTGTGCCTTGTGGTAAGCACAAGGATGGCTCTGCCAGGTCAGACCTGTAGCTAGTCTTGGGCCAAAATCTCACTCCAACATGGTTCTGCCTATAGTCCAGGCTGTGTGCATTTGGAAAGGAAATCAGTAAACCAATTGCCATGTAGTCAATTACAATTCACAGTGGCCCCAGAGTAGAACTGAGCCTCACAGATCACTGGCTGATCTTTCAAGTAGATCACCAGGCCTTTCCCCTAGGGCACCTCTAGGTGGACCCAAACCTCCAACTGTTCAGTTAGTAGCCAAGTACAGCAACAGTTTGCACCATTCAGGAACTCTGAAGGCAAACTTTATTTAGGAATTTCAAACCAAACTTAATGCCATCAAGTCAATTTGACTCATAGCAACCCCTCTTTGGGTTTCGGAGGCAGTATCTCTATGGAAGTAGATTGCCCAATCTTCCTTCCAGGAGTGGTTGATGGGTTTTAACCACCAGCCTTCTGGTTAGCAGTCAAATGCCTTAGGCACTACGCCACCAGAGCTCCCTATTTAAGAAGAGGGCTTGTAAATGCTTTGTTTGTATCTAGAAAATATCTGAAAATTCTATCCCATATGGCTCTTCTGATGTTTTTGTAATCTCTGCAGGGCAGGACTTGAGGTTTCTCATGGAGAAACAGAGTGTTTTGGAACAGCTGACCTCAGCAGCAGGTTTGGACAGAATTTTATGAGTGGTTCCAGGTTGCTAAAGATACTCCTTCTCTTTTAGCTTGTAAAGAAATGGCTAGCAGAGAGGACCCTCCACAACAAGCTGGCTAGCCTCTAACATGCTTTCTTTCTTCACTGAGATGGAGATTGCCTTCATCCACCCAGAAACACTGAGCAGCTGGTGGTACTGGTGGTAGTGGGGGTGGGGATCCTCTCACAACAAGCACCTGGCACAGGGTGATTTGCCCCCCAGGGCCAGAGATTCCCTTTTCCCACCTAGAACACCAAGTAGCCTGACCTGGGGAAGCTCCTACCCTCTCCCCCAAATAGTACTGCAAGAACCAGTGGAAGACCAAAGAAATACCATAAAAGTTCTGAAAATAAATTGTCACTGGAAGCACAATCCACAAAAGTAGGCCAGGACCTACATATTAATGCTAACCTAGTGCTAAACAGTGACTGCTTGCTAAAAGTGAAGGTTCATATGAGATCCAGAGCCTCCTAACATAATAGGCAAAATGTCCAGGATAAAATTGAAAATCATATGTCATAGCCAGAACCAGGAAAATCACAATGTGAATGAGAAAAGATAATCAACTGACGCCAATGCTGGGATGAATCATACACCGGAATTTTGTGATAAGGCTTGTAAGCCAGATATCATAACAATACTTCAACAAGCAGTTGAAAATTCTCTTGAAACAAATGAAATGAAACAGAACAATAAGGAAACTCAGTCATACCATTGAACGTGAGTGGCCCAGCCAGCTTCATGAGGGCGATGTCATTGCCCAACCTCTTTGGCTTGTACTTGCTGTGGTAGATGATTTTCTCCACCAAATGGGAAGGGGCTGGACTATCCAGCAGGGAAACTAGACCCACTTGGATGGTCCATGACTTGGGGAGGTACAGGCTGAAATGAGGAGATCAACACATGAAGCACAGGAAAAACCCAACCACTGAACCTGTTAACCTCAGCTGTCCTGAAAGCCAGTGCCCAGGGAGAGAGTGGGAGATGTGATCAGGCAGAAGACAGTCCCATTGCCCTAGCTAGTTTATGCTCAGTGCTGTGGGTGCAATTATCCCACAAAAAGGTAAGTTGAAGTCCTAACCCCTATACTTGTGAATGTGATTGACCCTGTCTGAAAACAGCATTTTTGAAGATGTTATCAATTAGGTTTAACATGAGGTCATACAGGTGCTGGCTGGGTCCTAATCCTATATGACTAAAATAATAAAAGCGAATCAGTTACCATCGCGTCAATTCTGACTCATGGCAATTTCATGTGTGCAGAGCATGTAGAACCGTGATCCATGTGGTTTTCAAGGCTGTGACCTTTTGGAAGCAAATCACCAGGCCTGTCTTCTGAGGTACCTCTGAGTGGGTGTGAACTGCCAACCTTTTGGTTAGTAGTCAAGTGCTTAACAGTTTGCACCACTTGGGAACTTCTTCCTATCTGACTGTTGTTGTTGTTATGTGCCGTCGAGTCAGACCTGACTCATAGAGACCCTGCCTTGGGTTTCTGAGGCAGTATCACTACCTCATCTTCCTTCCGAGGAGTGGCTGGTGGGTTTGAACTGCCAGCCTTCTGGTTAGCAGTCAAGTGCCTTAAGCACTACACTACCAGAGCTCTCCCTATCTGACTAGTGTCCTTATATATAAAGGAGAAGATATGTAGAGACAGAGGAAGGACACCATGTGATAATGCAAGGATCAAGGAATGCCTGGAGCTACCAAAAATATGGGAGAGCGGCATGGACCAGATTCTCCCTCAGAATCTCAGAAGATTCAACATGACTGATACCCTGATTTGGACTATTCAGAATTGCAAGATAATAAATTTCTGTTTTTATAAACCTCTTAATTCATAGTATTTTGTTATGGAAGCTCTGGGAGCCCTGGCTGAATTAAGACACTCAGCATCAAACTATAGCTCCTAGGCCTTATAGAAGCAAAGAACCACACCCCAGGTATTTCCCAGACAGGCCTCACCTCTGAGGGCCTCTAGGCACTTGAGAACTGAGTTCAACTTTGCTTGATGTAAGAGGTCATTCAGGGCCCATTCTCCAACAAACAGCACTCAAAATAGAGGGAGATAAAAATAATGGGGTGAACTAACTCTTGTGTTTGGAAATCTTTTCTGTGGTTTTCTTATATTGGAAGTTCATGAGAGAGACTATTTTGGGGGTACTCGATGCCTCCACACAGGCACCTCATGACCCCATCCCTCCCCACACCATTTGTCACATTACTATCTTACTGCAGAGGAAAGTCTAAGCTCTTCTACTCTGGTGGGTTTCCTCTACAAAAGAGCATTCTTCCTCCTTTTTCTATCTTTTCTGTAGATGGTGCAGCTCTGTTGTTGTTGTTGTTGTTATGTGCCGTCGAGTCGGCCCCGACTCATAGCAACCCCTCCTTGGGTTTCCGAGGCAGTATCACTACGGAAGTAGGATTGCCCAACCTTCCTTCCGAGGAGTGGCTGGTGAGTTTGAACCGCCAGCTGTCTGGTTAGCAGGCAAGTGTCTTAGCCACTACGCTACCAGAGCTCCTTGGTGCAGCTCTAGAAACCTTAAAATGAGCTCAGGGTCAGCAGTCACCCCCTGTAATGGTGACAGCAAGGATCCACAGTGAAGAGAGAGGGATCTCCACCTGGTCAGTACTTTGCCATGACTGGGTCTGTCAGCCCACTCCACCCTGACACCAGGATCAGACAGGCACAAAGAAGGAAGGTGAGGACCCACACCAATGAGCTCAGAGCACTCACTCGTAAACACAGTGGGCAGCAGTGACGATCCACAGGGGTGTGATGACAGAGCCCCCACATAGGTGGTACCCTTGGAACTGAAGGCTGACCTGCCAGGGCCACTGTGTGAGCGAGGATATATTCCCACCAACGATGCGTGAGGCGTAGCCCAACCTCAGACCACAGGCTGCAGGAAGAACACAGGCTGTGTGCAACCTCCATGATTCTTGTTAGAGTCCTGCCCCTCCCTCTCACACAGCTGCTGCTCCCACAGGGCCCACACACCAAGGGAGAGAGTGGGGCTATGAGAGTGGGGTGGGATGGGGCAGGCCAGGAAAAGGTGCCCAGGGAGGAGCAGTGTCACAGAGAGTCTTGGAGGAGGACAAGGTGTGGGTGGGGTGTTATGGGAGTATAATAAAGAAGTCCACCAGAGTAAAGAGGCCTCCCTGATCACTGAGTAGGGTGTTGGTAGTGCCCCTTCCTCTCTAATGCCCATAGTCCCCAGGATGATGGTTATATTATAGGGACATCAACCAGTTCCCCAATGGGACCATGTAGAACCTTCCCAGAGCCCATCTCCTCACTGACACAGGTGTTGGGGTACATTTCCCTGACTGCTCCAGACATACCTTCTGCAGCATGAACTTTCAGGACCCAAGGGCACCTGTCTCAGGCATGGGGGTGCTGAGCCACCTATATGTACTTCCCCAGGGAGGGAAGGGAAAAGTGACAGTAGGTCAGGCTAGTAAAGACACTACAGAGTATCTGGACCTGGTTCTGCTTTCTGTGCTGCCTCCCTCCCATCTGGCAGTAAGACTGGCTGACCCTGCTCCTGCCTAGACCAGGCGGGATGTGGGAGTTCCCACCTGGCACTTGAAGGGAAGGAATTAGAGCAGCCCAAGGAGGGTGAGAACGGATAGGGATTTGAGAGAGGAGTCTGTGGGCTTCCATTTGGTTGTTTGTGTTCCTAGAACTCTTACCTGTACACTTCAAGGTAACTACATGGCCGGAAGCACATCCTTCTCTAAAGCAAAAAAAAAAAGAGCCTTAATGATAAACATCCGAAGCATGACATCAACATTATTTTTTTTTTTTTACTTAATCTTGGGATTAAAGAAAGAAAAACTCCCTTCTCCTGCTCTTAAATATAAATGCAATTTTCATCTATCTAACAAAAACATATCAGGAGGATGAGTTTTGCACAATTCATCATAAAGCACCTGACAACTAGGAAAGTGCAGCTCTGGTGGCACAGTGCCTAACACATTTGACTGCTAACCAGTAGGTTGGTGGGTCAAACCCACCAGTCAGTCCAAGGAAGAGAGATAGGGCAATCTACTTCCGTAACCTTGGAAACCCAATGGGGGTTGCTATGAGTCAGAATCAACTCAATAGCAGTGGGTTTACCAGGGAAGTAGCATGTATGTGAGAGGCTGAGCAGTATTTGTAGGCTTTATAGAGTTAATACTAAACATGCATAATGAGCTCTGTTGTATAAACATAAGCTAGGGTCTTTGCACATCATTTTGAACCCATGTCCATGTTCCTTACATCCTGGAATTTGGGCATGTGGCAGGCCCTGGGACTTGGATCCTCCTGGCAGTAAGCTGTCAAAGCCAGGAATTCATACACCTCATAAAGGCTTCTTCCACACAAACACACATGCACACACACACATACACACAGCCCGGGGGGGGGGGGGACATGTGCATTTCTCATAAGGAAGATAACCAGTTGGACCAGTTGCCACAGAGTAGACTCAGACTCATGGTGACCCTGTGTGTGTCAGAGTGGAACTGTGCTCTACAGGGTTTTCAGTAGCTGAGTTTTCAGCAGATCACTGGGCCTTTCTTCTGAGGCACCTCTGGGTGGACTCAAACCTCCAACCTTCCTGTTGGCAGCCAAGAACATTAACTGTTTGAGCCACTAAGGAATCCTTCAGAAGGGAATGGAATCCCTAGAAAAGTCTTCCTAACTTTTTCTGCATTGGAGGGAAAGCTAGTTTCACCAGACTGAAGTTTTAGGATACCAGTGGTGAACTGTCCCCTATGGTTTGGTGTGAGGGTCCCAGAGTGCCCTACCATGGTGTTTGTTAATTACATGATGAACATGACAAACTTGTAGCTTCCAGAGCAGAGAATACACATCTGGGTTTGGGTCCATGATGCCAGGAAGACAGTATGGAACTTAGATTCAAGCTACCTCATTACCTAACCTGGGGAAATCGGGGGGCAGGGCTCTAAGCCTCGGGTATTTTACTGACTTCATGTGACATTTAAGGTACATAGTTCGACTTTCCTTGTGCATCCTTAGGGGAGATAGTATAATGAATAATGGATGTTAAAGTACTTTTAAACCAAAAAGGATACGTTTCCTTCCTCCCCCCCCTTCCCTTACTTCCTCCCTCCCTCCCTTCCTTCCTTCCTTTCTTTCTCTTTCTCTTGCCCTCTCCCTTCCCCATTCTTCCCACTTTTTCTTTCTCCCTTTCTCTCTCTCTTCTTTCCCTCCCCTCCCCTTTGGCTTTCTTTCACTCCCTTCCTCCTTTCCTTCCTTCCTTCTCCAAGAGTATTATTTACTGTGTTATAGGCACATCACTTCATTTACTAGACACAAACCACTTTTTATCCTTTTACTATCATTCCTTCTCTTTCTTTGTGGGGCTGTATTTGCTTTGTTTGGAGTTGAGTTCTTGCACCCCCAATCTGGTATGCCCACTCAGTCTTACCAAGGTGATCATGTAATCTCTCCCCCAATTTAGGACAACATCTTCATGCCTCTTGAATCTTTGCAGAGCTGAGCAGAGCATTACAAATGCAGCAAGTGACTAGCTAACCCACTTACCTCACATATACTGAGTGGTGCAGAGCTGTCACTTTGTCATCAGACAAGAGGTGATTGATGGCAGCAAAGACCTCCCGGAACTGTTCCTCCAGCACGTTCACTCGGAGGTGGTCTGCACTTACATAGCTGCAACCACATTGGAAACACAGACCCATTGTGTTATATTAACCCAATGTTTCAAATCAACCTGTTCTCACATCTCAGTTTTACAAGTGTCATATTGGGAGGACATAATTTTGGCCCCAAAACCACCAATGACTTCTTTTGCAAAAACAATAAAGTGCGCCTTAGCAAGGCATTCCATACCTTGCACAACCCCCATCCCACAGCCTGCCCATCCACCAAGGGCTCCAGCCACATGTGAGGGAAGACCAATTCCTGATGTCATTGGCTGGATTCCCCCTTGATGTGTCCAGCAAGCCAAGAAGGGAGCTGAACACAGAACACTGTAGGATATTGTCAGGTGGACATGAAAGTAGGGATACCTACCCAGCACCTTGAGAACAATGGGTTGGGGAAGGAAGAGAGACTTCCCAAGTCTGCCCATAGCTGTCTTGGGTTCTCACCAGAGAGAGATGAACACACAGAAGAGATTCAGGGGGGCACCTACAGCAAGTAAATGTTTGAAGTGCCAGGAATGAGGCCTTCAGGAGAACAATGGCCAAGAGTACAACTCGAAAGGAATCAAGTGTTTAAAGAGTTACAAGATGGAAGGCAGTGAATAAATAGCCATATTTCCCTTTCTTTGTGGAGAGAACAAAACATAAAGCAGTTGGCTTGCTTTCCTCACTAACATACCAGCTTATCAGCCAGGATTTCATCTGATGATTGCAAATGCTCTGGAGGACATGTCTACGTGGAATACAAGATAAAGTCAACTTTGAGTTTTGAGGAAAATGTAATCAAGGTAGAAGCAATGACCTCCCCAACCCTCTGGCCACCCCCACCTGTGAATTGCTCAATAGGTAGGCTGATATGGCAGGTGAAAGAACCATTTGTCACTGGGGTGGAGAGATCCTGATGCAGGTGGGGAAGGTGACAGGTAAGGGGAAATGGTGGAATGCAATTGTTTGTTGTTGTTAGCTGCCATGGAGTCAGCTCCCAACTCACAGCAACCCGTTGAACAACAGATTACTGCCAGGTCCTGCATCATCTTCATGACTGACTGAGGGCTGAACCATTATGATCCATAGGCTTTCCACTGACTGATTTTTGGAAGCAGGTTGCCAGGGCTTTCTTTATAATCCATCATAGTCTGGAAGCTCCACTGAAACCTATTCAGCATCATAACAACACACAAATTTCCACTGCAGACTGTTGGTGGCTGCACGTGGAGAACATTGGCCAGAAATTGAACACAGGTCTCTTACATGGAAGATGAAAATTCTACAACTGAACCACAATGCCTCCTGGTGGAGTGCAAAGTGACTTGGAATTCAGCAACTGGTGTCACATAAATTATCAAAGTCTCAAAGTAGTGACAATCATGACAACAACCCCAAGTTCTTACAGTGTTCCTATGTGCCAGTCTCACTTCTCCACTCTTGAAACTCACTTAAGTCTCACAACGACCCTTTAAAGCAGTTACTGTTACTACTCCTATTTCTCAGGGGAGAAAACTGAGGCACATGTTATAACTTGCTTGAGCTTACACTGGGATTTGAACCCAGGCAATCTGGTTTGACCATCCATTTTTTTTTTTTAACCAGAGATATCTGACATAGAAGCTCTGGTGGTGTAGTGCCTAAAGCATTTGACTGTTAACCAGAAGGCTGGTAGTTCAAACCCACCACTCCTCAGAAGGAAGGTTGGCAATCTACTTCCATAGAGATAGTGCCTCAGAAACCCAAGAAGGGGTTTCTATGAGTCAGGACTGACTCCACGGCAGTGAGTTTGGGTTGGTTTTATCTGACATAGGACAAAGTAGAGCAGAGAAAATGAAAGAAGGATTTTTAAAGACAAAATTAGGATGAATAAACAAGAAGAAATACAGGAGTAAATCTTAGAAATTGAAGGAAAGGATAAACCAAACCAAACACACTGCCGTCGAGTTGACCTGACTCATGATGTCCCCTCCTTGGGTTTCTGAGGTGATTATCACTACGGAAGTAGATTGCCCAACCTTCCTTCCAAGGAGTGGCTGGTGGGTTTAGGGAAGAAAAAACAAGTTTATAAACTTTAGGGTCATTGTGAGTCAGGGCCAACTCAATGGAAGCTACCAACAGCACAGTGAAAGAAAGGGGCAATGTTTAGGTAACAGGCTGGAGAAATTGTAGACTTCTTTTTATCAATTATCCATTGCTAGCAAGTCATCTCCTAACTTGTGGTTACCCCAGGTGTTACAGTGTAGAATTAAGCACTTTAGGAGTTTCTTGGCTGTAATCTTTACAAAAGCATTTTTCCAGGCCTTTCTTCTGCAGCGCCTCTGGGTAAACTCAAACTTTCAACCATTCAGGTAGCAGCTGAGTGAACTAACCATTTGTATCACCCACAGATCCCATAATGTGTGTAGGTGCCGTTGAGTTGATTTTTGACTCATAGCAACCCCATGTGACAGAGTAGAAGTCCTTCATAGGGTTGTCTAGACAGTAATCTTTACAAGAGCAGATTGCCTGGCTTTTCCCCCACGGAGCCTCTGAGTGAGTTCAAACCACCCACATTTTGGTTAGCAGCCGAGTGCTTAAACATTGCACACCAAGTTTCTTTCATTTTAAAGGTGTTGTTGTATAGGTGCTCTTGAATCCTTTCTGACTCACAGTGATCCTATATACAATAGAAAGAAGCACTGCCTGGTCCTGCACCATCCTCATAATCCTAGCTATGGTTGAGCCTGTTGTTGCAGCCACTGTGCCAATCCATCTCGTTGAGGGTCTTCCTCTTTTCTGCTCACTCTCTAGTTTACCAAGCATGATGGCCTTCTCCAGGGCCTGCTCTCTCCTGGTAACATGTCCAAAGTACGTCAAAACTCTCACCATCCTTCCTTCTGTGGAGCATTCTAGTTGTACTTCTTCTGAGACAGATTCATTCATTCTTCTCATAGTTCATGTTAAATTCAGTATTCTTCGCTCACCTCATAATTCAAAGAAATCAATTCTTTGATTTTCCTTATTCATTACCCAGCTTTCACATGCTTTGAGGAGATTGAAAATACCATGGCTTGGGTCAGGTGTACCTTATTTCTCAAAGTGAATTCTTGGCTTTTTAACACTTTAAAGAGGTCTTTTGGAGAAGATTTAGCCAATGCAGTATGTCATTTGATTTCTCCACTGCTGCTTCCATGGGCATTTTAAAGGTAGGAGGAAATGTTTTACTAAATGGCCAGGGTAGAAGAGAGACCTGTGAGCCACTCAAGCTACCAGGTGTCACTTAACTGCTGCCCAAGAAAGGTGGGAGTCCTTGACCCAGGCCTGTTGGGGGAAGAAGAGAAAGGTTGAGATGAGTTATTCTGCATAATAGAGCAGAGAAGCCTAAGGATTAAGAGGAGGGGGCTGTACTCCAGGAGGGAGTAGAGAGAAGGGAAGAGAATTGCGCTACCTGGTGGTGAGTCAAAGTAAGCGACTCAGCAGAGAATTGAAATGGCTTATAGGGAAGCATATAGGGAGGCTTATAGGAGCTCTGGTAGCGTGGTGCCTAAGGCACTTGACTGCTAACTAGAAGGCTGATGGTTCAAACCCACCAGCTACTCCTCGGAAGGAAGATGGGGCAATCTACTTCCGTAGTGATACTGCCTTGGAAACCCAAGGAGGGGTCGCTATGAGTTGGCTCCGACTTGATGGCAAATAACAACATAGGGAAGCTTTTGGTTATTGGCAGTGATGATATGTGTGGTGTGATCTTACTTCTCCTTATATATGAGGAGTAAATTCTGCATTATATGAAAGAATTTGTGTGCGTGATTTTTACTATTGTCATTGAATTTGAATTGCAGTGATTTCTGAATCTATGTTGGCATGGGGAGAGAATGAGGCTGACCTCAAGGATAAAGCCTAGAGGACATTTTGGTTCAGCTTTGGTGAAAGGGAGCTGAAAATACAATGCATTGAATTTGAAAAGTGAGACTCCAGGAAGGATTCAGTATTCAAATGTAGTTTGAATGGCCTCTCTTCCTTTTCTTTTGATGCAAATAGGGAAGCTTTCCCACGTTCATTCTTATCACCTGTGGTGCAATGAATTATTTGGTATGGCTTTTTTAGCCATTGTTGTTGTTGTTGTTATGTGCCATCGAGTAGGCCCCAACTCATAGCGACCCCTCCTTGGGTTTCCGAGGCAGTATCACTACGGAAGTAGGATTGCCCAACCTTCCTTCCGAGGAGTGGCCATAGTCTTTATTAACTCCCACTGGATTACTGGATGGGACCATGCAAATAAGGTGTGCAGAACTCTGATGTTGGGATTGGTTCGTTTTGTCACTCTGCCAGGCTTACTATGAGCCCTCCTAGAGGCAGAGAAGGGATCCCACTGCCATCAAGAAATAAGAGTTGGAGGTGAAGTAGAGTGCATCCTTGGACCTGAGATCCCCACACTAGACCTGCTTGGCAGAGACGTGCACCAGAGAGAGACACCCTGGCAGAAAGATAGTCACAGTGGAACCAAGAGACACAAGACAGAGTGGTGGACTTACCTGGCCCACAGAGCAAGAAAGCTGAGTGCCCTTGGGCAAGAAGCTTGTTGAATGAGTGGGGTGCACCTAGGTGTACCTATTGGCAGAGCTAAAAGGGCTTTGTAACACTTGCCCAAGCAGGGCAGAGGCCAGGCTAAGAGGCCAAGGGCCACAGAGGCATGACTGAGGGCACAGCAGAGGGGAGATTGTCCTGATAGAAAAATTGTATCCAGAATGTGTTCCTGAATCTGAATTGTAACCTGTTACTTCTCTAATAAACCCCATAATTTTAAGTATTGTCTATGAGTTCTGTGTGTCACTTGCAACGAATTATCAAACTCAGCAGAGAAGTAGTGAGTGCTGTGGGAAGGACAGTTGGTGTCACAATTAATAAAAGGCTAGAGAGTGGCATGCTCTGGCCTCATAGGAATAAGCCTTGGGCTGCTGATGATGATTCTGTCTTCCTCTTGTGAAGTTAGAGAAGGTCAGAAGTTGTTGCCTCCATGCCCTTTTAGCATCACCCTTGCTCAGTTCCTAAGATGATGTGAGAACTCAAAGATCCTGCCTACTTTGGGCTCTGAGAATCAAGAGCAAAGAGAAATGAGGGTGATGTTATGGACACCCATGGAAGAACGGCAGCTGCAAGGAGTCAAAAGGAGGGGCCCAGGAGAAAGAAGGAGGCCTACATCAGGGTGAACTATGTTGCCCCAATGCAAAAAGTCATGTAGACAACACCAAAAAGTAAAAAACCTATTATAATAGTTGTTTCTTCTACATGTTGCTACACAACTGTTTTGAATGAGTGTGTTTTCGTTAAATTGCTGATTTTGAAAAATTGATTCTTTGTGGTTCAGTGAGAAGTGTGCATGGATAATAACGTGACCATGAGGACCAAGCAGTGGAGTGTCCAGGAAAGTACTCTATAAGCTGTAGAGTGAGGAATGAGAAGGTTTAGATTTTCATCTCCCAAGCTCTTTATTGCATGTTTGCATTTAAAGTCCTGTCCTTCCCCATGACACTCCCAAACATGACGTTTCCTGTATGACCTTGAGCAAGTTGCTTAACCTGTCTGGGCCTTGGTTTCCTCATCTGTACAATAGGATGATAATCAAATATCAAGTAAGAGCTCTGGTGGCACTATGGTTAAAACATTGGGCTGCTAACCAAAAGGTTTGTGGTTCAAACCCACCAGCCACTCTAAGGGAGAAAGATGAGGCAGTCTGCTTCCATAAAAATTTACAGCCTTTGAAATCTTATGGCACAGTTCTACTCTGCTCTATAGGGTCACTATGAGTTGGAATTGATTTGATGGCAGTGGGTTTGGTTGGTTTTAATCAAATACCAAGGTTGTCATGAGGACTGAATGTGATAATGTGGTAAAGCACCTATTATTACAGCTAAAAAACAGCTGCCTTTCTTCACTATTTTTACTATTACTATTTGTACATAGGAGTTAAAAATGCTCTTGAAATTACCTTGGAAAACCTAGCTGGGCACAGGCAACATTTGCGTAGAGACCTTTCCAGTCATCGGAGCACATGGTCTTCCAGGAAGCAGCTGTAAACACCTGGAGCACAGCATTCTGACCACTCACTCTCACTGACCAACACATGGGAAGAAAAGTCCTATTAGTGGCCACTGGAGGCTTGAGACCATGGGCAGAGATTCCATATCCCATTTTGTCTCTTGCATTCACACAGGGCTGCCCCTTGTTGAGTCCATTTATTTCCATTTCTGCCCACTATTTATTTTCATATGTTCTATCTGTTATCTATACTGGCCAACTCAAACCCCTCCTCCCTTGAATTTGACCTTGTGCTCATCTGCAGTGCTCCCTTCTTGTAGGACACAGACAGTTCTTACTGCCTGGACCCCCTGAGACCTCTTGGGGGGGGGGGGAATCTCTTATCTTTGCTTGTGTAGTTTCCTCAGATGAATTTAAGCCCCATGTAACTGCTATCCCTTAACACCCAGCCCAGGGTCTCCTGGGGCAAATGCCAATCGAATCCCAGTTAACAACATGACTTGACAACAGTTTGGACCCATTTTACAGATGAGAAAGATAAGGGTCAGGCTTCCGCTGACTTCCTCCTACTTGTACAGGAAAAAGACTTGACATTACCACATCGGTACTCATCTTCCCCATCTTTGCAGTCAAAGACTCCATCACATCGAGCTGTCAGTTCAATGCACTTAAAAGATGAGCGGCACCTGTACCTCCCAGAGCAGTCAAAGTGGACTGAAGAAAAGGGGGAAGAAGATGGGAGTGTTAATGACTTCCTCAGTGTGTACTGTTAATAACCAGTAAGGTCCTGGGTGGGGGGAGGGGGGTGGTGTCATCCACCTGCCATGTCACACCAAACTTGTCCATGTATAATGAAACCTGCATTGAAATTGAACTCCAGTCCTCAGCCAGCTCTCAGTCCAGTTTCTGTTCTGAATTCCAGGGGACGGGGGCTGCTAGGCCCCACCTTATCTCACCAAGCGGCCTGGTCTGGGAGTCACACTTGAAGTAAATTTAAACTCTGGAGGGCTCAAGGTCAAGAGTGAAACTGCAGGAGTGTGGGCTGACCAGCTGACCAGCCAAGCAAGAAGCCTCAATTACTGAGCCACCCACTCTACCTCCTGTTTCCCTTACTCTGGGCAAAGAGTGAATGAACTGCAGACTACACAGCTGAGCAGATGGCAAATTAAACTGACCTGTGTGTGATCTGGTTATTCAAAAGAGAAAATGAGAAATTGTTCCCAATTAGAGACCCTCCAAATGACCAACTTTCTCAAAAGCCACTTGCACCTTATTTTTAACATAGCTGGCATGTTTGGCATTACATGAATGGGTTTCTTTGTCCTCTCCATTGAACAGTGCACCCCCCTTCCTGCCCACAGGATCCTATTACATCAGATGCCTTTGGATATTTCTAACTGGGCAGGTTCCTTGGTGACAAAGCCCTGAGTATGGCCAACAGCCCCCCACTTGGCCCCAGATTGGCTTTACACTCATGCAGGCAAATAAAACTCAAAGTTGGCAAACCAGAAGGATATTTGCCTCCAGTCATTAAGGCTGGGTGGTGGCAAAATGCTGGAGTGTGTGTGTGTGGGCAGAGGGTTCATGAAAGCTTATGTGTTTGAATAGGTATTTGAGAGCCTACTAAATAATAAATCGTACTCACTGCCCAGACCAATGGCCAGTGCTAAGATCAATGCAATTATCCCAATGACAATGATTGGGAAGAACTTCAATGGCAGCAGAGACAGGATCTGGGCAGCAACTGCATCTGCATCTGAAAACCAGAAAGAAGAATAAAAAAGCAGAAAATCATAAAACATCAATTATGAATTTTTTGGGAAAAAAAAAAGCAAACTTAAATTTAGCTTTAATTTCTTCCTCCCTCTATGCAGAGACAGTCCCCTAGTAAAGAAAGTTCTCTTAATTAGAAAAAGGGGCACCTATCAAGGGCTGTGGGAGTCCTTGTGTGGCACAAATGATTAACAAGTTTGGCTGTAATGAAGGGTTGGAGGTTCAAGTCTACCCAAAGGCATCTCAAAAGAAAGACCTGAAAATCTGCTTCTGAAAATTCAGCCATTGAAAATTCTATGGGGCACAGCTCCATTCTGACATACATGGAGTTGCTGTGAGTCAGAGTTGACTCCACAGCAACTTGACTGACTGGTACCACGGGGGAACACTTTCTCTAGAGAAGTTGAGTCTCACTCTCTCCAGCTCTGTTCAACTTTACTCATCTTGGATTACTGAATGGGAAGGTGTTTCCCTACACAAGAAGGTGACACATAAAACCTGAATGGGGTATGTTCAAGCAGAGGGAGAGCTAGAATCTCTAGGGAAAGTCACAATAAAAAGATGTTGGGAGACAATTCTACATGGATCTTTTCTCTCACATCTTGCAAAGGCTTGCAAAAAGTGATGGTCTTTGTCCTGAACCAACTCTTCAAAGATATATGCAGAGCAAACAGCCTTAAAAGATACAGATAGCATCTCCTACCAGAGCAAGGGACAGGTTTATCTACTATCTAGTTTAATAAGTGTGGTATTTTCCTTTGGGGCAAATGTTATATAGGCTTTCTTGCAGCCTTCTATAAAAAATGAGGTCTCCCTTAGCTCTGGACCCTCAGCTGTGATGCAAACCTAATACATGTGCAATGTCCACCTATCCTCTCCACATTGCCTCCACAGCACTTGGAAGTTACAGGGAGCTTATGAGAACATGAAACTCATGCTACCTGATGTGTGGTGGGTAATGAAGTCCCTTGTCATTGGCCCAAGAGTCTCATATCTTCTTCCAACATCCATAATACTGTGAGAAGCTAACTTATTAGCTTGCAAGTAAGGTAAAATCTCAGACCTTTTACAATTCTTACCTAAAGAACCAGGCTGCTACTTCTGTTGTTAATTGTCACCAAGCCAGACCTCAACTCATGGGGACCCCATGCACAATGGGATGAGACTTCTGTAATCCACTGGGTTTTCATTGGCTGATTTCAGTAGTAATTCCCTAGGCCTTTCTTCCTAGTCTGCCTTAGCCTGGGAGCTCCACTGAAACCTGTTCAGCCCTATAGCAACTCTCAAGCCTCCACTGACAGAGATTGGTGGCTGTGCTTGAGATGCATTGACTGGGAATTGAACCTGGGTCTCCAACAAGGAAGGCAAAAATTCTGCCACTCAATCACAACTGTCTTCTGGGGAACCAGGAACACTTGACAGAAAAGAATATGTAAAGAGCATTAAGATACCCAAAGCACAGGTTTTCCGGGTCACCAGAAAAATTTCCATGGACATTCCTTATTCTCAGATAACATAAGCCACTTTACATAATGATCTCATTAACCTTGGAAATCCATCTTTGCCGTGACTGCTTCACTAAAAATTATGAGGGCTAGAATCCAAAAATGGGAGGAACACTGCTCAAGGTTCCCACAATCACTCAGGACAGACACCCTGCTCGCTCTTCTCCTCATTTTGGAGACGTTTAGCTGAGGGGTCTCCCATGGAAGAGCTAAAAAGATTTTCCCAATGTGGAAGAAAACTCAAAATGATAACAACAACAACAAAAAAAGACCGGGTTTGCTGATCTGATAGAGCCTGGTGAGACCCCTGAGACTATGGTTCCTTTCAGGTCTAGAACTGAACTCACTCTTGTGGCTTCCAGCCAAACAACATATGGGGTGAACAGACATATGGGGTGAACATTTACATCAGGTAGATACACTCCTTGGAGAGATCAATTGTGGGAGAATAGAAAGGCAGTGTTTGCACAGGGAGACAGCTTATGACTGGAGTGCAGGGGAGGGAAAGACCCAGGGAAGAGGTAACTACGGGGAGGAGGTGGGAAAAGAGTCATTACATTTTGGGAAACTGCAGTCAATGTTATGAAACAAAATGTGTATGAACTGCTGTATGGAAAATGAATCTGCTTTGTAAACTTTCACCCAAATCACAATAAAAATTAAAAAGAAAGAAAATAATAAAAAAGAAGGTTTTTCTCTTTTCTCTGCCAGTCTTTGGAAACCCAGAATGTCACCATTTGGCAATAAAGACTGAATATAAAAGAGTTAGCATCATTTCTCAAAACTCTCAAACTCACTGCTGTCAATTCGATTTCGACTCATAGCGACCCCTCCTTGGGTTTCCAAGGCAGTATCACTACAAAAGTAGATTGCCTCATCTTCCTTTCAAGGAGTGGCTGAGGGGTTTGAACCACCAGCCTTCTGGTTAGCAGTCAAATGCCTTAGACACTACTCCACCGAGCTTGTCAATATCATTTTGTTGTTGTTGTTGTTGTTATTTGCCGTCGAGTCGGCCCCGACTCATATCATTTAGGGCCCCCTAAAGAAGAAGACAAAAAAGGTAGAAAGAAGGGAAAGGAGAGGAGAAGGAGAAAAAGCAAGCAGAAGGGAAGAGGAGAGAGAGGAGATGAAAGAAGGTAAATAAGGAAGCACATGTAAAGATTTAGTGACCATGGTGAGAGAGGAAGAAAGGGGAGACAGGAGGTAAGTCTTTCTTTCAAGATGAGCCAAGCAAATTGTTTATGGCTGTATCCCCAGAATCTGCAGTAGTGCCTGGCACATAGTATGGACTTGGTAAAAAGCCTGAACACTATATGCATGTGCACCACAATAAAGAGAAAAATATTTTGGTAAAAATAATTCTTCATCAAATTATCAATTCACTGCTGTTGAGATGTCTGCCTTTGATCTTACACTCTAAAAATCAGCAGGAACCCCTAAGAATGACATCTTATCATTCCAGTTGTTCTATATCCAAGAGTTAGATTTAGAAAATGAGTCCATATTGTAGAATTATGTATAAATAAATAAGGATTGTTATTGAGTTAGAAACTTTGTAAGAGTTCACAATTGAACCTTGATTGGTCCTCTGCCTGGGTGCCCTGGGTGGGTGTCATAGTAGTCTCATCCTTCTACTCTGTTCTATCCTTGAAGACATGACTGGGATAAAAAGCAAAATGCATAGCATCTCTCCAAAGATATTATAAATACATACATATATATATATATATATATATATATATATATATATAAAATATTCAATCTAGAAATGAAAAAAAAATGTAATTTAGACATATCAACTACATGTCAACTAGACACTGCCTTTTTGAATAATTATATCCACCATGGTCCAAAGTGAGAGGAAATAGACACCTATTTACAGCCCATAGGGTTATAAGTTAAATTTTATAAGTATAATTTATAAGAGAGTCAAATTGCAAACACATATCAAAAAGATTAAAAATGTATGACATTTTTAATCTAATAATTCTACTTCTAGGAATTAACCCTAAAATGTCCTCATAGATGTACACTAATCTCTACTTACAAGAACACTTAGAACAATGGCATTTATAATACCGATGTGTGAGAAATAGCCTAAATGTCCAACAAGAAGGAACTGGTAAAATAACATATTGTATATCCATGTAATGTAATACCGATACAGGCAGTCCCCAGATTACGAATGAGTTCCAACCCGAAATCTGTCTTTAAATTGAATTTGTATGTAAATCAGAACAGTTAGATATTTATCTAATCTCACTTAGTCAAGTGTTTATCTTATTGTATTCCATATAATGTACTTTTCTATAAGTAAAAAAAACAATTAAAAATACTTCCAGAAACACTAAAACATCTTTAACATAGTGATACAGTAATTTTATTTATTTATTTATGATTTGGGTGAAAGTTTCCAGAGCAAATTCATTTTCCCTACAACAGTTCATACACATTTTGTGTCATGACATTGATTGCAATCACCATAATGTAACAGCTCTTTTCCTACTTCCTCCCTGTGGTTACCTTTGCCCTATGGCCTTCTTTCCCATCCATGCCTGTCCTGATAATTCTGCCAACTTGTGTTGCATTTTCGTCTAGCATCTAATACCTTCAGTGATGCCCAGCTTATTTTAGGTTTTTGAGAAGGATCAGGACCATTAGTTCTCAGCTCTTCCTGGAGGTCTCAGAGTGTCCTGACCAGGATCTAACTTCTGACTGATGGGGCAATGGTACAGTTTCATTCTAAGAAAACCTTTAACAAGAGAATGAAACCTCTGCCTCCAGGTTGTTGGTGTTCACCAGCTTGTCGACAAGACGCTGAACGAATTGATCCCTTCTCAAATGCCCATTCTCTCTGGGATTCTGTAAGTCTAAGAAAATGTATGTGTCCTAGCTTGTGGGTGTGCAAACACCTGGGGGAATATTTCCCCCAGAGACACCTGGCCACATTTATCATCTAGATAGGAGAGGATAGGGAAAAAATCACCAGGTCTCACCTGGCCTGACTTACCTGGTGCCACAGGACTTATTTTCAAATCATCAAGACCAAAAAGTGATCGAAAGGAGAAGGGAGTTTCAGTGGCAGGCGGTTCATTCTCCCCCATCGTGACTATTTCGGGGCTTCTGAGATTCGGCTCCACCTCCACCTCCACCTCCTTAGCCAAAGAAGGAAAGAAATCATTTCTATCCTATTTACAGCATTAGCATCCAATGCATCTTGATTATATATTCAATCTTAGAAATCTGATTATCCACATAAAGTACATTTAGTATTGACTGACCAAACACTTGTCAAGTGAGAATGCATTTTTTTTCCTGAACCACAGCAGATAAGAGAGAAGCTACTAGAGTTAGTGAAAAACTACTAAGAACTTAAATTCCACTCAAATAATGACTCTTTCATTGCTGGTTGGAACGATCTTCATATCGATTTAACAGCACACCTTCAGAGGTATGCCCTTTCCCCATTTGGAAATTATTGTATAAGTTGTTTGTAAGAAAACAGATTATTTTCAAGGCCTTTTCCACCACCTTTTGTAATTGTTCCTCATCTGTCCACATAAATCCAATTTTTTGCCTATGCATGTATCTGGCACATTTACCATAAACATAGGAATTCCTTATACTCACATAATGTCTGCTCCTCAAAATTGTAGCTAGCACCAGGGAAGGTTTGCTTGACTATAATACTAGTCGTTTGCCATAAATACAATGCTTTTCCTGGCTCACACAAGCATGACCTAATTAAGGACGAAAGTATCTGTGCCCTTTGGGTGCCCAGTCCCCTCCTTAAGCAGCAAAATGAGGAGCGGCCAGGGACTGCTGGCTTCCAGCACGCCAACAGCGGGGCTCTATTTCCTATGAGAGAATTCCACCTAACACACCACCCAAGAGGCCAGCAGCCTTTCACAGACATTCCCTGTAACTCTGATAGGGGCCGGCAAGCAAGGGAATGGCACAATTTTCCTAATTGATTCCAATTCACATTCCCAGGTATTAGCTATGGATTCTCTAGGAGCTGGCTTCTTCAAAGTGCTAACATCTAGGAGCGCTTCAATATGTAAATAAAAATAGACAATTGAAGCATCCATTTTTATTTCCTTTCTAGTTATCTGTTAGAATATCGGAAATTCAAAAGAGCACTGCTCAGTATTTGAAACAAACTTTGTCACTCTGCCGTTTCATGCAGCCATCATAAAAACTAAGGGAGAGTTGTGCGCTGAAAGTATTTATTCTATTTCCATTGCAAGAACAACTTTAAAGAATATCTTAGAAAGCAAACATATTCACATTCAGCTATTTTTGGCTTTGGTTCTTGCTGCTATGTTCCTTACAAACCACATGTAGCAAATTACATACTTTAACTTTATACAAAAGAGTAAGAATCGATGGTAAAGTGCTTTCTGAAACAGCAAACCTCAGTAACAAAGTCCCCTTCCCTGGTAGGTAGCACAATACCACAAAATGTTGAGAACTTATTTTTAGAAACACATTCTCTCCCTGTCTTCCTTTTACTTACCATTTCTGGAGCAGCCATCATTAAAAGCAGAAATAATTTCCTTTTTCATTCTAAAAGTAAGTGTGTTGGTAAGCAGGCTGCCAGCAAATTCATCCAGGAGGGAAATATTTTCACCAAGTCACTCGGCCTCGTCGGCTCCATCAGTGTAACAAATGGCATTATGTCAGGAGTCAGTGTAACTCAAGCTAGTTGTAGCTATCAAGTAGCACTTGGTAGTATGACTACAGAGACCAAGGAGGGGAAAAAAAAAAATGCAGCTTCCCTTTAATTAGTAAGTAAGGTAAGGAAACCTTTTCAGAAACATCACATAAGAGAATTAGAACACAGCCTCTCTTTTTATTTAAAAAACAGTCAAGGCATCCCAGGGCCAAACATGCAGCCAGCAAGAGGGGCAGGTGGGTCTTTTTGGTGGAGGTTTCTATTTCTCTACCTGATAGAGTTCCCAGACAAAAGACAGGGAACCTAAGTGTATTCATCATGGCACTCTAGGGAATACTTCATGTCCCATTCCACAGGGGCCTCTGCAGTCCTGAGCCACATCTGCACACAATGTCACTTAAAGATGTTTTATAGGGAGAGGACAAAGCCCTGATGCTAAGTGCCAACTTGACAGCACCTAACAACACAACATGTGGAAGAAACTAAGCGTGTGTTTGGAAGTCCTAGCTGTATATACCTGGAGTAGAACTAGATGGTGAACCATGTTGTTGTTAGTTGACCTGTAGTTGGCTCTGAGTCATGGTGACCTTCTGAATGATGGAACAAAATGTTGTCCAGTTCCTCACAATCATCGGGACTGTTGGTATGTTTGAGCCCGTTGCTGAGGCTGTGTGTCAATCTAGCTCATGAAGAGTTTCCCTTACCTTTGCTAACCCTCCACTTTACCCAACATGCTGTCCTTTTCTAGCAACTGGTCTTTTGTAATGACGTGTCCAAAGTAAGTGAGTCAAAGTCTTGCCATCCTTGCTTGTAAGGAGCATTCTGGTTGTATTTCTTCTAAAACTAATTTGTTCATACTTCTAGCAGTCCATGGTATATTCGATTCTCTTCACCACACCACAGTTCAAATGCATCAATTCTTCTGTTTTATTATTTTCTTTGCCCAGATTTCACATGTATATGAAGAGATTTAAAAGACTACATACAGCATAGGTCAGGTGCACATTAGTCATCAAAGTGACATTTTTGCTTTTTAAAACTTTAAAAAGTTCTTTTGCAGTACATTTGACCAATATAATATGTCATTTGATTTCTTGACTGCTGCATCCATTGACACTGATTATTGATCCAAGTAGAATGAAGTCTTTGACAATTTTGATTTCTTCTTCATTTATAATGATATTGTTTATTGGTCCAGGTGTGAGGATTTGTGTGTG
>NW_006921766.1:4266431-4267651 GCF_000298275.1 Orycteropus afer afer | reverse complement strand
ATATGGGAAACAAACCACATACCCAAAGGTAGCTACTCAGCTGCTCACAGTAGATTCCACCATGGGGTTGATTATCAGTCTCATCATGGGGAATACTACATCCAGCTGCCCAGCTAAGTTGATACAAAAACATAACCACCGCACCAGGCATCTAGATGAAGAGGAGGTGCAGCAATGCTTCAGCACTCACAAGTAACCTCAGATAATAACAAACACTATAAATAGATTGGTAGCTCTAGTGGCATAGTGTCTAAGGCATTTGACTGCTAACCAGAAAACTGGTGGTTCAAACCCACCAGCCACTCCTCGGAAGGAAGACTGGGCAATCTACTTCCATAGAGACACTGCCTCAGACTAGGAGAAGGTGAAGAATGATGAGGGCAGAGTGGTGAAGGAAGGGCCTCTAAGAGAAGGTGGCATTTTATCTGTGATTTCAAGGGCAGGATGAAATGAGACTTGAGAAGATAAGGGGAAGGTTATTTCAAGCAGAGGGACAGCTGAAGCCTAGAGAAAATAGTGAGCTGGGTGTGTTTGAGGAACCCCGAGAAAGCTTGTGAACCTTGAGAGAGGTGAGCAACAGCAGAGAACTAGGAGACAAGTTTGCAGAGGCACATTAAGCAGATGGTGGTAAGTGTGGAGCCATTGTGAAAACTCTGGTGTGGTTCCAGTGTGATGGAAGCAGTGATGGATCTGAGCAGGATAAGGACAGGATCTATGTGGGGTTCTAGAATGTAGGGGCCAAAGGTGGACCCGTTCAGAGTCAAGGCCATAGAAGATGAGAGAGGGGATTTGAACTGGAGGATTGGTGGTGCAGATGGTGAGAACTGGAAGGATATGAGATTGATTTTGAAGGTAGAGTTGGCAAGATTTACCGATGACAATAACCAAAGAGACATCTTCAGACAATTATGGTTTAATTCTGTTTCATGTTCCTGCCTTCTGGTACCTGCCCACACACCCGTATATGTCTTTTCAATTGAATGACACATGTTAAATCCAGTTAGCTTTCAAGCTCATATACCTTCCATTAAGCCTTTCTAACTATGTTCTCCAGCCTCTGCATATTTGTACTTAAAGAGAGTGGCTGGAAATTTGGAATTTAATTCTTTCTTTGCTTTTACATGTGTGTTGTAAGTGATGCTCCCAACTGCAGTACAACTCTTATGGGGCATAGTTTAAAGTATATTGTCATTCTTAAATCCCAGTGAAGCCTAGCAAAA
>NW_006921766.1:4251721-4253202 GCF_000298275.1 Orycteropus afer afer | reverse complement strand
TAAATCTTCACCCAAATCCTAATTAAAAAAATAAATAAATAAGTATATTTAATAAATTAAAAAAAAAAAACTTGATATTGTTACTCTTTTCAATTTTAGCTCTCCTAGGAACTGTGCTGTGGTGTTTTTTAATTTACATTTTTCTGATGACTAATGATGTTGAGCATCTTTTCATGTCCTTATTGACCATTTGTATGTCTTTTTTTATCAAGTGTCCACTTAGGTCTCTTGACCATTTTCAAACTGGGTTGTCTTCTTATTGATTTTAAGTGTGTGTGTGTGTGTGTGTGTGTTTATATATATACACACACACATACTGAATAAAACCTGTTGCCTTCAAGTCAGCCAACCTTCACTTAACTATTGTTCCACCAGGGCTCCTAACTATTCAGGTATATATATGGTGAATATTTTCTCCCAGTCTGTGATTTGCATTTTTATTTTTTATGGCATAATTCAAAAAGCAGTTTAAATTATGATGAAATCTAATTTTACAATTTATCTTTTATAGTTCATGATTTTTATGTCCTAAGAAAGCTTTGCAACTCCAACATAGCAAAGATTTTTCTTCTAAGCTTTCTTTTAGAAGTTCTATGGCTTCAGCTTTTAAGTTTATCTAGTTTGTGGTTTTAAGGAACTCTGGTGGTGCAGTGGTTAAAGCATTTGGCTGCTAACCAAAAGGTCAGTGATTTAAACCCACCAGCCACTCTGTGGGAGAAAGATGAGGCAGTTCATTTCTGTAAAGATTTAAAATCTTACAAACCCTATGTGGCAGTTCTACTCTACTCTAAAGAGTCTCAATGAGTCAGAATCAACTTAATGTCAGTGGCTATTAGACGGTTTGAGCTGATGTTTTTATGTGATGTGAGGGAAGAGTTGAAGTACACTTTTTTCCCATATTAATATACAGTTTTTCCAGACTATTTGCCAAAAAGATTTTCCCTTCTCCAATTGAATTGCATTGGCTTCTTTGTTAAAAATCATTATATAAAATGAGATGCTGGTAATGTTACAGAGCAGGATTTCTTAACCTCATACCATTGAGTTTTGGCCAGATCATTCTTTGTTGTGGGGGTTTGTTCTAGTTACCTAGTGCTGTTCTAACAGAAGTACCACAAATGGGATGGCTTGAACAAACAGGACTTTATTATCTTACAGTTTGGGGGCTCTAAGTCCAAGTTCAAAATGCCAGGCTATAGGGGCTGGGTGAAAGCCCCTCAGCCTTGAGCTTCAGCTCTACCTCCAGTTCCTGGCCCACTGAAGTGAGAGGATTTTCCTCACTTAGGCAGCTCCTGGCTGCTGAGGCTGACAAGCCCAAGTACAACAAATAAAAAGGCACAGTCGCAATTTTACCAAACAACATGGCAGACCATTGATTCTAGTCCATTGAAAGTTCCAAGATTGGCAGAGCATGGCCAGGCTGCTGAACAACGACATGTACATGCAGGATTCATGACAGCTTCATGACAGCTTCATGCAGG
>NW_006921766.1:4226419-4251612 GCF_000298275.1 Orycteropus afer afer | reverse complement strand
TTTATTGTGATTTGGGTGAAGATTTACAGAGCAAATTCACTTTCCATATAGCAGTTCACATACACTTTGTCTCATGACATTGACCACAGTTTACCATAATGCAACAGCTCCCCTCCCACCTCCTCCCTCCAGTTACCTCTTCCCAGTGTCCATCCCTCCATGGGCTCCTGCTCTCTGAGCTGTCTCCCTGTGCATAAGCAGCCCTTCTTTCTCCCACGATTGTTCTCTCCAAGGAGTCTATCTACTTGAGGTAAATGTTTGACTCATATGCCCAAGGCTGCTTCTTATATACGGGAAGCAGACCACATCCCTAAAGCAACTACTCAGCTGCTTGTGGTAGATCCCACCATGGAGTTGATTGCCAGTCTCATCATGAGGAATAACTACCACTAGCTGCCCAGCCACTCAGCCAGGCCCAGCCAAGTTGATACACAACCTTAACTACCAGAGGGTTGATCTGTGCCTTGTAGCAAGTTGAGCAGCAACCTGGGCCTCTCCCCACTAGATGCCTGTATTGTCCCCTCCAACTTCGCCCCAGTTTTAACAACAAAAACCGTCTCCAGATATTTCCAGATGTCCTTAAGGGGCGAAATTGCCCTTGGTAGAGGCCCAGTGTTTGATTACTAGTCTTGTGGGTTAAGTGTTGAGCTCACTTTGTGAAAACTCATGAAGCTATATATGTATGATGAGTGAACTTTTCATATGCATATTATATTTTAGTAAAGAAGCTAAGTCTTTCAAATTTAAAAAGAAGTCAATGAATAACTAAAAGAACCAAAAAGTTGTAAAGCTACCAGGGATGACAACTCTCCCTGGTGGTAAACATTTAACACCCTCAGCTACTAACCAAAAGTTTGGAGGATCAATTTCACCCAGAGATGTCTCAGAAGAAAAGTCTAGAAATCTACTTCAGAAAGATCAACATGGAAACCCAACAGAACACAGTTCTGCTCTGACACTCCTGGAGGCTTCATGAGTTGAAGTCAACTCAGTGGTAACTTTTTTTTTCTTTTTTGCATCTTGTTTACACATAAGGAGACTAAGATCCAGGCTCACTCAAGGCCATGGACCAGAAAGACTCAGCAGAGAACCCTCACTCCTGACTTCTATTCCCTTACTCTTACCCCACTTCTCTCATGCAGACTTACCCCCAAATGCCACCTAAGTCAGTATCAAGCGGGGCCTCAGTGAGATAGTCTGAAGCAGAATTGCATAGTGGAAAGATTTAGAATTGGTAGATATTGTACCCCAGCACTTTGCAAAGAAATTCTGGAAACCAAATCTGGTGCAAACAGGATATTAGCTTTTGTCAGAAAGATCAAAAAGAGCTTGAGGTTTTCTTTTCACAGCCTCAGCCTCTCCTCCTCCCTCTCCCTCTCTTCTTTATCTACTGAGTTTGAGTAGCAAGGCAAACCTCTCCAACTGTGAACAGGAAGAAATGGCAGCAAGTGAGACACAGCTCTACGCCAAAGTCTCCAACAAGCTCAAGGGCCGAAGTACCTCCTCTCTCCTGGAGCCCCTCTTGGCAAAGGGCTTCCCAGCACACACCGCGTGAGTACTGCTGCTGGTGGGAACACATGGGGCTGGACTAGCTGTCCGGGAAACAGACCCTTCTGCAGCCCAGCCACAGCCCTGCAGGTAGCTCAGAGCACTCACTTCCTGTCAAGGGGGTATACACTGCAGTGCAAAATATAGTCTAAAAACACAGCCTTTCCAGTTTTTCTAGATGAGATGATCTGTACCTTTATAATACAAATTGTGCTGGCTGTCTGATTAGACGTGTCCTGAAATTTGTAGAAATTAGACTTTAGTTGTTGCTGTGGCTGCCCCTGTTTCTCAGGGTTTGGAAGAACTTCAGGGCTGGTTGCAATCTCTGTGTGTAGCTCAATGACTCTGAAAGTATATTTCAAGGTATGTCAGACTAATTCAAAAGATCCCAAAGTCCAGGGAGTCTGTGAAGTGAGGGTCCACTGGAAGAACTCTCAGTGAATCCATGCTCTAAACTGTGTAGAGAATACCATCAGATGTTACCAAAAATTTCTTGAATGTCTGAAAATCAAACAAAATGGTCAAGAATTACAGGACTATGTTAGCATGGCCCAACTTATCCAAAAGAAAGGTCTGCATATGCAAACTTTGAACCTTCAGTATTTCTTCTCTCAGAGAGGGAAGAAATCCCTAAAACCAGTAGGCGGATAGTCCTCATATTGATACCAGCTTTCACATTAAACTGATTTCTCAAATTCGCTTCTTTTCAAGTGCTTATTTGCATGGAGAAATAGATCAGCAATATAGTTTGGTAATCTATGGTTTGAGAGGGGGAAAACTTTCCATAAACCTTATAACAAGACCCTGGCCAAATTGAATGAGATAACTTTGAAGGTAGACCACTCTCTTATCCCTCACAAGATGAGAACATTGCTGGCATCACTGGTGCTGCAGTTAGTTGGTGCCGAATCAACTCTGACTCATGGTGGCCTTGTGTATAATATAATTAAACTGTGTCTGGTTCTGTGGCATTACCTTAAATATGGGAACGAATTTTGCCAGTATAGGCTGCCTGCTACGAGTGGGACACCATCCTAGGCAATTCGGACCCAGTACCTCCCTTCTAAGCCTCACTATTTTGGTTACTTCTGTGCTGCTCTGAAAGAAAATATCACCAATGGGATGGCTTTCACAAACAGGAGCTTATTCTTACAATTTTAGAAACTAGAAGTCCGAGTTCAAAGTGCCAGGCTCTAGCTGCTAGGTGAAATCTCCTCAACCTTGGGCTTCAGCTCTGCCTCCTGCTCCCGGCCCACTGAAACTAGAGGCTTTTCTTTACTCTGGCAGCAGCTGGCTACTGTGGCTGACAAACCCAAGGCCGACAAGTGTAAAAACATAGTCCTGATATCACCAGACAACATGGCAGGCCACTAATTCAAGTCCAGAAAAAGTCCCAAGATCAGCAGGACATGGCAGGCAGTTGAAAAACGACTTGGCTGCATGCAGGGTTCAAGCGTGCCAAAAAGACAAAGACCTTCCTCAAAGCTGCTTCTTATATACTGGAAGCAGACCACATCCCTAAAGCAGCTACTCAGCTGCTCCAGTAGTTTCCACCATGGAATTGATTGCCAGTCTCACCATGGGAATAACTACATCCAGCTGCCCAACCACTCAACCAGTTGACAACAACCTTAACTACCACAGTCACCAACCCATATTGCAGAAGTGGATGCTGAGGCTCAGAATGGACAGTTACTAAGAGCTGGACTTGAACCTGGCTCCCACTCCCTCTTAATCCCATCTCTTTCTACCACCAGTTGCTCTGGGGCTGTAGCATAGACTCATATTTAAATGCCTTCTAATTTAAACATTACACATATGTTGGGGATGGGGAGATGTATTGTAAGACATTCCTATAAACTACCTCACCAGGTAGCCAGATCCCCAATGGTATTCACCAAAATAGGACCATTGATCAGCCCAGTATAATGTTCCTCATCAACTCTAGCTATTTCTGCCCTTAATTTCTGAGTAAATTGTTGTTGTTGTTAACTGTATTCAAGTTGGCTTCCACTCATGGTGACCCCAAGTACAACAGAACGAAATGTTGCCTGATTCTGTGTCATCTTCATGATCATTGGCATGTTTGAGTCCATTGTTGCAGTTATTGTACAGTGTCTTCCAAACGAGGGGGCTCATATTCCAACAGTATCTTGGACAATGTTCTGATGTTTTCCATAAGGTTTTTGCTGGCTAATTTTCAGAACTAGATCACCAGACCTTTCTTCTTAGTCTGTCTTAGTCTTGAAGCTCCACTGAATTTGACTCTATTGTATTTGAAATACCAGTGGCATAGCTTCCAGCATATAGCAACATGCAAGGCACCACAGTGCAAGACATTGGAAGATGGGTGGTTGCTGAGTAAATTACCTTAACCATTTTTCACCCCGCTCAATTTGGTCAAGTTCAAACTGGGTCACAGTGATGAATTAGACACAGCCTGACTTCAGAGTACTTGTGGTCTAGTAGGGGAGACACATATGCATGAAAATTACTGCGATGAGATCCATTGCCATTAGTTGCAATAGAGGCAATGCCACCTCATGGTGACCCCATGTGTACAGAGTAGGACTGACCCATAGGGTTTTCAAGCCTGTCAACTTTCAGACTCATATCACTAGGACTGTCTTCTGAGGAGCTGCTGGGTAGATTCAAACTGCCAATCTTTTGGTTAGTAGTCAAGGGTTTAAATGTCTGCACCATCCAGGGACTCTACAAGAGAGAGAAGCAAAGTAGAGGGCTGCACACCAACTCTGCCCGGGCAGTTTGAGGAAAGTTTCCCATAGCGGATGTTGTCTGAGATGAGCTGCAGGGTATCAGTACAATTTCTATGAGGGTGCATGGCAGTTGTCATTGTTGTTGTTGCTGGTTGCCATGTAGTTGGCTCCAACTCATAGCTACCTTAGGTACAACAGAACAAAACATTCCTAGCCCTGTGCCATTTTCCAGATCATTGGCATATTTGAGCTCATTGTTGCAGCCACGTGTCAATCCATCTTATTGAGGATTTTCCTTATTTTTGCTAACCCTCTACTTCACTGCAGTGGCTTACCTGTTGCTATGATGCTGAAAGCTATACCACTTGTATTTCAAATACCAGCAGGGTCATCTACAGTGAACAAGTTTCAATGGACCTACTGAACTAAGACAGACTAGAAAGAAAGGCTTGTTGATTTTCTTCCAAAAATTAGCCAATGAAAACCCTACAAATCACAACAGAACACTGGAGTAGGGCTCCTTTTGGCAGGAAACACATTTGCAAAGGCCAGGGATGTGCCCCAGCATGGCAAACCCCAGGACCCACAAGTGATTCCATGTTGCTTTGGGGCAGGGAGTGTGGGAAGAGTCGAGTAGATGGGACTGCAGGAACGGACAAATGTCAGGTCACCAGGCATTTGTATACCTCTGGGCATAATGCAAAGAACTGAAGGTAGGGAATCAAGGAAGGAAAATGAGCAAGTAGTGATATGAGCAGGTTTGCATTTTCAAGAGCATGGTAGTGGCTTGTGGAGGATGGAGACCTGGTCATGTGTGCTCCAGCTGCAGACATCTGGCTGGCAGTCCAGGCCCCATCAGAACACCCTGAGGTCTGATGTGCTGTAGGACCATATATGCTTCTCTCACCCTTTCTCAAATATGGAAGACAACTCTGAGTGTCCCTTGTGTTCTACACTTTCTATAGGTTCAAAGCACTGGCAGCTACTGGCAGAAAGACAGCAGAAGAGGCAGCAGAATGGTGAGTGGGGCTGATTTTGCTGAGGAACGTTTGCTTGAACTGCCCTGGGTGTTGGGACTTCTGCTTTCCTAGGTGGAAGCTGGGAAGTACCCTGTGCTCTCTGGGCGGGACTGGGAGCCACTGTGAAGGTGAAACAGAGTAACCACCATTTTTACCCACCTAGCACATAGGGAAGGAAAGCAAAAAGAGAGTCCTTGTTTAAAAAGGGAAAAAAGAACTTTGAATAAATCTGTCTTCAGATGGAAATCTGATTTAATCCATATTTTGAGTGTCAAAGAAAAGTTGACATGATTTGTTGAATAAATAGGGATTATAGGGATTTGTTTATAACCATATTTGGTGTTATAGCAGAGATGGCTCCACCATCTCAGGTGACCTCTCATGAAAAGAGTAGTGAACTGTCCTAAGGCATGTTTGCCCTTTATGGGGCCTGTGGCCACAGCAGCAGGGTGAGGTGAGGGGATCTGGGTTCCAGACAGCTCCTATGCCCTGAATCCACTGTGACATTCTGTGCAAGACACTCACTGTCATTGGTCTCGATCTCCTGCTCTAAAACCCAATCCAGCCCAATGTAGCACCTTATGCCATAGCAGTTTCCTGAACTACACTCTAATAGTAGGATGTTGGTGGTGGTCATGGCTGTTGCTGTTGAATTGCACACAGCAACCCCATGTGTGCAGAGTAGAACTGCTCCACAGGGTTTTCAATAACTGTGATTGTTCAGAAGCAGATCACCAGGCCTCTCCTCTAAGGTGCCTCTGAGTAGCTTCAAACCACCAACCTTTCGACTTGTCAAGTGCTTACCCATTTGTGCCACCCAGGGCTTCCAATCACAGGATAACCACCATGAAATCAAACAATAAAAACCAAGTCCTGTGTTCTGGGAAAGGGAAAACTATGGAGACAGTGAAGCCATCAGTGATCAGGGTTCAGGGGAGTGGGGAGGAATGAACAGGGCATTTTCAGGGCAGTGAGCCTGTTCTGCAAAAGAGCTCTGGTAGAATAGTGGGTAAGGCATTTGGCTGCTAACAAAAAGGTCCTTGGTTCAAACCTACCAGCTGTTCTGCAGAAGGAAGATGAGGCAATCTACTTCCATAAAGTTTTACAACCTTAGAAATCTAAATGGAGATTGCTATCAGTTGTAATCAACTCGATGGCATTGGGTTTGGTTTGGTTTTAGAACGTATTCTGCAGGATACTGTAATGGTGGACACATGACATCATGCATTTGTCAAAACACATAGAGCTGTACAACACAAAGAATGAACGCTAATGTAAATTATGGACTTTAGTTAATAATAATGCATTGGTACTCAAAAACTCACTGCCATAGAGTCAATTCGACTCATAGCAACCCCTCCTTCGATTTCCAAGGTGATATCTCTATGGAAGCAGATTACCCAATCTTCCTTTCGAGGAGTGGCTGGTGAGTTTGAACCATCAGCTTTCTGGTTAGTGTCAAATGCCTTAGGTACTATACCACCAGATATATTGGTTCATTAACAGTGATAAATGTGCCATACTGATGTAATTCCTATTCCCATTGAACACGTTGATTCTGACTTATCACGACTCTATAGGACAGAATAGAACCACCCCATGAAGTTTCTAAGGCTGTAAATCTTTATGGAACCAGACTGCCACATCTATCGTACACAGAGCAGCTGGTGGGTTCCAACCGCCGAACTTCTGGTTAGTAGCTGAGTGCTTAACCACTGCACCGCCAGAACTCCTCATACTCATGGAATAGTATGTTAATAATACATATGATTAATAACATGTTTATAATATTAAACATGTAAATAATAGAAACCATGTGCAGAAGGAAGAGGGGGTATGTGGGAATTCTCTATACTTTCTGCCAATTTTTCTATACACCTAAAACTGCTCAAAAAAATACCTCTGTTTTAAACTGCTCAAAAAAAAGTTTACTTTAAAAGGTGAAGTAGTCCCTCTCAAACAAGATGGCAAATACTGAATTATCAAGTCTCGAGTGTCCAGTGTGCTCTTAGTGGGTATGCCCTTCCCCCAAATACTCTAAGGCAATGGCAAAAATCAATCAATCAATAAATAATGAAATCCCTCCAAAGGATGAATGGAAATGCCTAGAACCCTCAGAGATGGTCTAACTCCTCTAAAGCCAGTTGCCAAATTTAAATTGGAAGGCAAGCTTACTGTTGCGAGGAGGTGTGGTAGGAGCCTGTCAATTCCACTAATTACCAATAAGACTAGAAGATTTGCCAAGGTAAAGAGCCAGTGAGGTCCCCTAAACTCAGACAAGAAATAGGCCCAACCTTGCTGGTAATCAAGGAAGTGCAAATTAAGATATTATTATAAACAGTAAAGATATATTTAAGTACAGTTGAGGGTGAGGGGAAGACTTTAATGTTCTGGAATTCTGCTAGTTGCTCTGGGGAAGGCAACCCAGATTCCATTAACATGGAAAATGTGCATAGCTGACCACCCAACACCTCCATTTCTAACTATCACCCTGAATAAACACAAAGAGCCTAGAAACACATGTACAAAGATGTTGATTACAGTGTTAGACTAAAAATTTTTTAAAGAAAACAAAAGTCCATCACTATCGGTGTGGATAAATGTATGTAATGGAATATGATACAACCCTTAAAAACTCCACACTGCCAAACTTAATAAGACACATATACAACAACAGGGAAAAACTTTAAATATATATCATTGAGTGAAAGATGCAAGTTGCAGAATAATTTGGATAGTAACTTATGAATTATATAAACATACACAAATGCTATCTACATATTTGTTAAATTACTGTGTTGTCGTTATTGTTATGTGCCATCAAGTCGGACCCGACTCATAGCGACCCCTCCTTGGGTTTCCGAGGCAGTGTCACTACGGAAGTAGATTGCCCAACCTTCCTTCTGAGGAGTGGCTGGTGGGTTTGAACTGCCAGCCTTCTGGTTAGCAGTCAAGTGCTTTAGGTACTAAGCTACCAGATTGCTGCAAATTGCTAGCTATAGATTAATTTAATTTTGGATGAATACAAAGCAGTTTCACAGTGGGTTACCTCTGGAAGGGAGGAAGGAAACCAAGATGAAAGGATTATAGCTTCCTCTGTATTTTTTTAAGGCGAATGTATTTGTGTGTGTAACTGATGTAATTATAAAGGAGCTCTGGTAGTGCGGTAGTTAAGGCTTTTGGCTGCTAAGCAAAACACAGTTGGAACCCAACAGCCGCTGCTCAGCAGAAGAAAGATGAGGCAGTCTGCTTCTGTAAAGATGTATAGCCTTGGATACTTTATGGGGCAGATCTACTGTGCCCTGTAGTGTCGCTATGAGTTGGAATTGACTCAATGGCAAGGGATTTTTTTTGTTTCTTAATGTAATTATAATTTTATAAAATGAAATAAACCAGGCATCAGCTATTGCCCTCCCCCCATAAAAATGAAAGTGGTGACCTTCTGATCTGCTTCAGGCTGTACTGCTTGTCCTCTACACCAGGTGCATGGATCCTAGGATTTCCTGTCAACATCATGCTGGGGATTCCCCCTGCCTCGCCCGTATTTATGATCAGTTGTCCTATATCCACATCTTTTTCTTTTTGGTTATGAGCTTACTTTGGCAGAGCATATCATTGAGTAACGTTTTGAGAAAGAGTACTTGAAAGGAAAATAATTTAAGGCAGAACAAGTCTGGAAATGGCTTTATTCTTCCATGTTCTTTGATTAATTGTTTAACTGTACATAAAATTCTAAGCTGAAAATTATTTTCCACATTGTCTCTACCTTCAAGTATCACTGTTGAGAAGCCTGAAGATATTTTGATAGCTGACCTTTATATGTGATCTTTCTTGTCTCTTTCTGGAAACCCAAACAATCTTCTCTAGGTCCTTGGTGTTCTGAAGTTGTACAGGTCTGTTTTCATCCACTGTGTTAGGCACTTGTTGAACCCTTTCAATATGAAAACACACATCTTTCCTCTGTTCTTGGAAATGTCTTAAATTATTTTAGAGATAGTTTTTCCCCTCTGTTTTCTAAGTTCTCTCTTTCTACAAATCTAATTTAAATATTAACTGTACTGGACTAGGCCTCTAATTGTCTTTTCTTTCCTTTTTTTTTTTTTTTTTAATTTCATGCATTCCATTTTTCTTTTTGCTGTCCTTTCTAGAAAATGTCCTTAATTTTATATTCCAATCTATTTATGTTTCACTTCTAACATGCTTGAAATTTCTAAGAGCCATTTTTTTGATTCTCTGAATGTTCCTTTTTTAATATAACAGACTTTTTGTTTTATTTTGTTTTGGTTTGGTTTTATATGTTTAGTGATTGAAATATTGCCTCATCTTTCTCAGGACAGTAACAATTTAAACTTCCTCATCTCTTTGCCTAGTCTTTTTTCTCCAAGTTGCTTCTCCCTCCTTCCTCTCCCCCTCCCCCTCCCCTTCCCCTCTCTCTCCCCCTCTCCTCCCTCTCCCTCTTCCCTCCCCCTCCTGCTCTCCCATTTTCATTTTAGAGCCTTTGCTCATTTGCCTGATAACCATCAGCTATCCACTTAGATTTAAGATTGGGAGCTCTGAGAAACTGTATGGGCTTATGAACCCCAAGCTTCATTGCAAGGTTTTCTGACTTGACCATGTCACTGAGGACCTCCAGGAGTTCTTAGCTTTTTCTTCAAGTACTGGCGAAGGTCTCAGCAAAGATTCTTTCAGTTTCCTGCCAGGGAGATGAAAGCCTTGTGGCTCATGTTCTGGGAGCTGAACTGGAGGATGGGGCTGCTCCAACACCCTGTGCTTTTCCTTCTGTAAGATTCCTGCCAGTTGTGCAAAGGGAGGAGGGTATCTGGGCACCTCACACTGTCATACAACATTCCCATTTCTCAAGGCTGCATGTCAGTTACCACCTGTTCACCTGCTTTCCATCTGCCAAAATGTTGCTGTTGGTGCCTCCTCTCCCTTTATCCCAATCATTGTGAGTTTATTACTTTCATTTTTTTTTAAGTCCTTTCACTGTTGTTTTATTGGGTTTGACAAAGAAATGAAACTATATGCAAGTGTTCAATATCTCATTTTTTTCCTGAAAACTTATCTTGCTTTTAAAAATAGCTTTACCACATATGTATATATCTGCAAACAATACAATGTTTAGAGTTCTTTCCTTTTGAATTGTACAGAGAGATTTTGGTAAATAGGTTTCTGCAACTTCCTTTCTCAGATCCACGTTATGTTGCTACAATTCACACAGCTGCATGGAGCTGTAGTTCATCTTCACTGCTCAGTACTATTTCATCGCATGACTGCTCCATTTATTTATCCATTTTCCTATGCCATCATTGGGTTATTTTCTGCTTTTTTTCCCCTCTATTGCAAACAACACTGTCATGAACATTTAATATTTTTTTGTATAATATTTTCTTGTGTTTTCAGAGAAAGTTTACACACCAAATTAGGTTCTCATTTGACAATCAGTACACAAATTTTTCAGTGGTATTAGTTATATTTTTCACAATGTGTCAGCATTCTCGTTAATTGTATGCTGGTTTCTCCATTTCCAGTGCTCTAGTTTTCCTGTCTCTCTTGTCTTCTCATCTTTGCTCTGTAATTGTTGGTAATTGTTGACCTTTTTGTCTCATATAGATGGTTTTTCAGTCTTAGAGGTAATATCCCTTATTTTGTGTGCCAATCTGTTATTTCACTAATAGATGACCTCAGGTTTCAATTCAAGGTTTAGGGTATCTCAGGATGACAGTCTCAGGGAGTCCTCTAGTCTCAATTGTTCCAGTAAATCTGGATTTTTTCAGTTTCGTTCCACACTTTTCTCCCATTCTGTCAGAGTCTATCTATTGTGGCCCAGACCAGAGCCGTCAGTAGTGGTAGCCAGGCACCGTCTAGTGCTTCTGTTCTCAGGGCAAATGAGGCTGTGTCTTGTATAGGCTATCAGCCCTGTAGACTAATTTCTTCTCTGAGACTGTGGTTTCCTTCTTTCTCTTTTGCTTCTAATGAACAGAGACGATAGCTGTATCTTAGATGGCCACTCCCAAGCTTTTAAGACCACAGATGCTACTCACCTTACCAGGATGTAGAACATGAACTTTGTGATGACAATTGATGAAGTTGTCCCATGAGACTAAGGACCTGAGCCTTCAAACCTAGAAAAACCTTCTCGCAAGATGTTTGGTTATATCTGAGAAGTATCTGTAACTGTGCCCTCTATAAATTATATATGTATGTAGACACATATCTGTACATATATGTACATATAGATCCTTCTATCTGTACACATATGTGCTCACTTATGCCTACCCTGTACACATATATGCTTATACACCTACACCTACATATATGATCATACATTATATATAATGTTGTTGTTCTTGTTATGTGCCGTCAAGTCGGACCCAACTCATAGCGACCCCTCCTTGGGTTTCCAAGGCAGTATCACTATGGAAGTAGATTGCCCAACCTTCCTTCTGAGGAGTGACTGGTAGATTTGAGCCATCAGCCATCTTGTTAGCAGTCAAGTGCCTTAGGCACTATGCTACCAGAGCTATATATATATATATATATATATATGGGTTTTCTTTTTTTTGGCTGTAGTACACTAATTTTTTTATTATTGTTGGTTGTCATGAACATTTTTGCCACCGTTCTGGATGCATACATGGAAGAATCTCTCTGGGTTTCATGCCTAGAAAGGAAAAAATGTGTTTAGGGTTTACAATTGTATAAATCATTGCCAACTTGTTCTCTCAAATGGTTGTGTTCTGTTTTCCAAACTTAGTATTATACTACAAACACTTCCCTGAATCATTAGAAATTCTTTCAGACCATGATTTCTAATGAATACATGATCAATTGCATTGTTATCATTGATCTATTATTTTTTCCCTTCTTTTTTATTATAAAAACTCTTCAATAAGTATTCTATACATGAAGTTTTGTCTATACGTCTTGCTTTTTCCTTGAAATAAATTACTGGAAGTAGAATTATTAGTTCAAATGGTATAAATATTTTATGGCTTTTGGTACCTATTGGCCAATTGCATTATGTAAAGTATATACCAACTCAGGAATGGAGTATTCCATTAACAAATATGGCCCCTCATCCCATCCCTTGCCTGTCCGACCAAAATATAACTACCATCCTGAATTCTGCTGCACACTTTGATACAATTGAGCATAACTTTTATCCTTTAAAAAATCTTTATTAATTTGACAGATGATAAAAAATGACATCTCATGCGTGTATTTCCATTTTTATTATTAGTGAGAATGAATTCATATTTTGGGTCATAAATCAGATTTTCTTGTATTTAGAATAACTCTCTGAAACCAAAGAAAATACAATAGCCACCTCAGTCTGTGTGTTTAGTTTTTTTACAACTTTTTATTGTCGGTTTGGTGAAATTTTACAAAGCAGATTCATTTTACCTTCAACAATTAATACACGTTTTGTTTTGTGACACTGGTTACATTCCCTGCAGTGTAACAACTCTCATCTCCCTTCCTCTCTGTGGTTACCATTTCCCTGTGTCCTTCTTGCCTGTGCATTCCTGCCTCTCTATCTTTTCCCCTATGCAAATGCTGCCTTTCTGATCTCCCATGGTTGATTGTTCTAAGAAGGACATCTCCCCAGTATAGTTGTTCAGCTCTTGTTGTTGTTGTTGTTGTTTGCCGTCAAGTCAGACCCGACTCATAGCGACCCCTCCTTGGGTTTCTGAGGCAGTATCACTACGGAAGTATGTTCAGCTCTTTGGCCTACCTATTACTTGGCTGAGAGTTAAGCCATGGGAGTGAGTTCAATTCCAGGTCCGAAGGGTGACTTGGAACCATAGTCTCAGGGGTTTCACCAGTCTCTATCAGACCAGTAAGCCTGGTCTTTTGTATGTTTTTTAATTTTGTTTCACATTTTTTCTTCCGCTCTATCCAGGATCACCAATTTTGATTCCTTTCCAAGTGTTTGGCATTGGTAGCCAGGCACGATCTAGTTCTGATTTCAGGGTTGAGGTTCTCATGGTCCATTAGTCCTTTGGACTATTTCCACACATCTTTGATTTTTCTTCACTCTTCTTTGCTCCAGATCAGGAGAGATCAAGAGTTGCATCTTAGATGGCCACTCTCAAGCTTTTAAGATCCTAGTTGCTACTCATCGAAGTAAGATGTAGAACAATATTTTTATATACTATGTTGTGCCAATTGAGCTTGATGTCTGTCCCCCATGAGCATAATAGCCACCTAAGCTTTATCTCTTTTCTTGTGGTTTTGATTTTCATATTTAGCTTGAAGTATGAGATAAAATGAAAATGTATCTTCTTTTCTGCAAGATTTTCCAATGTTCTTTACCATGGTGATAATTGGACAGAGACCAGGTTTTGAATTTTATCTCAATTTTCTTTCATATTCTCTGTCCTTGGGTTTTGGGATCAGACTGATCTGGACCTGAGACTAGGGTGGAAATGACAAGCTCTGTGGCCTAAGCAAAGCCTCACTGCTCTATGCATCTCACCTGTCTGAGAAAGACAATAATAGCATTGCCTCCCTGGAAATGGAGGAGTTATTCATGTAATGCATATCTAACACTCAGCACATTCCATTACTTTGAGATGCTGTCATTGCTGCTATTGTCCTAACTGGGGAAAGGGAGCTTATTGTCATGACACCAGGTGACATTGGCCTGGTTGGGTTTGTTTTTTTCTATTGTTGTTGCAGGCTACACTCTCACTGCAATGACCCTTCTCTAGATGACCCCATCCCTCAAGAGTACACCCTCTTCCTCTGTCCCACGGGCTCCCTGCTGGAAAAATTACAGGAGTTCTGGAGAGAGAGCAAGCATCAGTGTGCCAAGAACAAAGCTCATGAGATCTTCCCTCACATGACACTCTGTGACTTCTTCACGGTGAGTCAGCCTTTCATGCTCACACAGCCACTGAAGTCACTTTTCTGTGATAATGATAGGTAATAACAGGACAAAATGGAGGGGTAGCCACGTGGTTTATTTTCATGGGTTGGCCCAGAACTGTAGCATAAGTGGGCCCATTGTATAGAGTGTCCTTTCTTTCCTCCTCTCCGTCTGGCCAACTTTTATTCATCCTTCAGGACCCAACTCATTTATCCTCTCCTTTTTAATTCTTCCCCAGTGCCCCCGATGGAAGGAATTGCTTCCCTTTGTGTATCTTTTTGTTTTCATGTTTTATTACAATGTGTCTGCTTCAGCTCTGAATCCCTCACTACATTTAATCCCTCCAGGGAAGATGATACTCCCGGAGACTAGCACTGTGCCTAAAACTGTAGGTGTTTCATAAATGAACAAAATAAAGGATGATTATTGGCTAGACACAAATGCAGGACTTTTCTCTGCCTGAGGGATCAGACCTCTGATGTAGAAAAGGGCCAAGGGGGGAGCTTCATAAGGGTCCTGGGAAGATGAGAAGGGCCTGGTGACTGCTCAGAAGGAAGGAGGCATGAGGAAAAGGAAGTGAGGTACAGGCATTCCCTCTATGCCCCCCACATGGGGAATCTGGAGAAGGGCACACCCAGCTTCCATTACATCCTGGCCTGGCCCTGCTTCTGCTGCCAGCAAATGGCAACTTGTTGCACCCATTTCAAGGGGTTTCACCAGGGCCTGAGAAACCCCCATTCTATCTGGACATTCAGCCTACACAACACTGCATGACAAGAGGCAGGCAGACCTCTGCAGGGGAAAGTTCTGTGGTACTCCCTGAGAGGAGAGCCTCTTCCTACAGCCCTTGACACAGAGTCAGCCTGGGTCTTTCAGTGTTAAAACTGGGAAAGTCCCAGGCAAACTGAGACAAACTGTCACCCTGTCTTAACATTACAGAGCGTTGTGATAGACTCCTATCTGGCTTATCTTCAGAAGTTCATTGGGGAATAGAAAGACAGCCAAAGCTGAGAGGTGAAATGTCAGCTTAGAAATAAGACATCCTCAATCATGGCAGTGAGAGAGCAGATGTCAGCCTCCAAGCTTCTTTCCCTGAACCGTAGAGGTACATGCACACACACACATGCACACACATGCACAATCATACACACACAGAGACACACATACACCCAAGGTCACACATGCACACACAGAGACACACATATCTACTGTCACACAGACATACGCACACACACTCCACATACATAGACACATGCATGCACACACACTGAGACACACAGACACACACATACACTAACACACATAGAGATACTCACATGCACAAATACACACAAATGTGGTCAGTCACCTCCCTTCTCTTGTGGTAACCCTAACCCCCACCACCACCACCGCACTCCTGTCTTAGTTAATTGAGGGCCTCTTTCTGGGAAAAGAGTGTAATAGACATTCACTTTATGTCTTGATACTGTAAAATGAAAATATCAGCCACCATGTAGTGATGCCAATTACATCTATGTTCATTATATGACTCTGTGTTTGCAAATTACACATCGGAAAACAAAAATGTAATGTGGTTGGATTCATGAGTGGACAGTTACTCCCCCTGTGGCTGTGATGAGCAGAGGATGTGCACATGCATTTTCCTAGGCACCCTGGAGCTTAAAAGACAAGACAAGTGTTTTGGTTACCTAATGCCACTCTTACAAGAATATACCACAAATGGGATGGCTGAACAAACAGGAGTTTATTCTCTTACAGTTCAGGAGGCTAGAAGTCCGAGTTCAAAGTGCCAGGCTCTAGGGGCTGGGTGAAAGCCCCTTGACCTTGGGCTTCACTGCCTCTTGCTCCCAGCCCACTGAAGCTAGAGGCATATCTTCACTCAGGCAGCTACTGGCTGCTGAGGCTAACAAGCCCAAGGTCAACAAAAAGAAAGGCACAATCCCAATGTTATCAAACCATACAGCAGGCCATTAACTCAAGTCCATTGAAAGTCCCAAGGTCAGCAAAGCATGGCAGGCTGCTGAATAGTGACATGGCTACATGCAGGGTTCAAGAGTGCCATAAGCAAGAGACCATTGCCAAAGCTGTTTCTTATATACGGGTAGCAGACCACAAAACCAAAGGCAGCTACTCAGCTGCTCCCAGTAGATTTCACCATGGAGCTGATTACCAGTCTTATGGGGAATACTACATCCAGCTGCCCAGCCACTCAAGCAGGCCTAGCCAAGTTGACACACAAACTTAACCACCACAACAGGCCAGGATGAATGCATGAGTTCCTGGTCTAGAAGGGAGATGAGACTGTACATTAAAACACTGTCATATGGCTTTTTACTTCAGATAAGGAGAAGCATAGCAGGGAATTCAGAAGAGAGGCAGATGACTGGGAGAAGAAGGCCTGAGCCTGTTTCCTGCTAGGGGAGGTTTGTCCTCAAGTCCAGGAGTGGCCTGGGCACAGGTGGTAGGTGTGCTACAGGCTGGAATGTGAGTGAGGAAGTGGGGAACAGGAAGGCAAGGCTTGCTGAACCAACCCCTAAGGCCCTGAGAGATTGGGCTGAGCAGATTATACCAAATGCTCAGGTGGCAGGGAGAGCTTCTGCTGCTTAGGGGTAAAGGTTGTACCATGAGGACCCTGTTAGGAAGAGTGATGAAGCAGAGTATGTGCAGTGCACTGAAAGGGCAGGGGCCCAGTTAGAGTCTAGGCTGGTTCAGGGTCCTTCTAGAGCATACAATAAGGCAGAAGGAAAGGTATAGAGATTTGTTTGGAAGAAACACCTTTAAAGGGTAAGAGGCAAAGAAAGAAAAGAGCAGGGAGAACTCAGATGGTGATGTGGGTCTGTGAAGGAGACAGAGAGGAAAGAGGACAGGCGGCAGTGTCCCAGCCTGCAGCACTGCTCAGAGAAGTTTCCTGCTGCACCAGAGTCCTGCACAGTCAGTGAGCAACAGCCCAGCTCTGGCGTCCCTGCCATGCTCGATCTGGGGGCATGTGTCCAAGCTGGAGGGGTGTCAGCTAACTATACTCCTCACTGTAAGTTCTGAGCAGGGCACCTCCATGGTGGTCCCAGTCTACGGAAACTTCAAGAAGGTGAATGGTGAAATTCTGAGCAGAAATGCAGGCCAACAGAGTAAAGAAGTGGGATTCGCTCAAGATGGAAGCTGGGTTAAGTCAGCATGACTTGGAGAAATAGAATGTAGTTAAAATTACAATGGGGTTTTCAACCCAGGCACTTAAAGGATATTCTACTCCTCAGAAGGAAGGTTGGGCAATCTACTTCCATACAGATAACTCCTCAGAAACCCAAGGAGGGGTCACTATGAGTCAGATCCCACTCGACAATGGCAGTGAGTTTGGTTTTTTGGTTTGTCTAATTGAGCACCAGGGATAGAATAAATCCACAACCCCAAACACCCAAGTACTAGATATAGTTATCTACCACCCATCTGTCAGTGTGTAGTACTGGGTGGCTTGCATGGTGCTGTGATGCTACAAGTTATGTCACCAGTATTTCCAATAGCAGCAGAGGCACCCATGGTGGACAATTTTCGTCAGATCTTCCAGACTAAGACAGACTAGGAAGAAAGGCCTAGTGGTCCACTTCAGAAAATTAACCAATGAAAACACCATTGGATCACAATACAATATAATCCAATATAGTGCTAGATGATACTTTTAGATTAGAAGATACTCAAAGTAGACAGTGGCCACACTGTCTTGGAGTGTGGAGCGTACCAAGGCTCATGAAGATGGTGAGGGCAAGGCACCATTTCATTTTGTTGTATATGGAGTTGCCAGGAATCAGAGCCAACTTGACAGCAACTAACAACAACAACAGATAAAGTTGTAGAGATAATTATTTTGTTCTGAACAGAAGAGAATCTCACTTTGTTTGCTCTATAATTTTTATTTATTAAATAAATTGATGATTTTCTACCAAGATATGAAAAAGTACACTCTTGTCTCTTTCATTAGTGTGAAGACCATAAAGTGGAATGTCTGTATGAGGCTCTAAAGAGAGCTGGGGACCAGATCCTGGGCTCCTTCCCCTCTGTAGTTCCTCTGGTTCTCCACTCTTCCATCAGCTACCTTGGCTTCTTTATCAATGACAGCCCTGCAGACGTCATCCGGGAATTCACCATGATGTTTGCCACAGAAGCATCTGTCTTAGCAGGTAGGCAATCCCAGCAAGTGCCCCCTATGGTTAGCAGGTAAGGGAGTCCTTTGAGGCTACTCTCACCCAGCTTCAAAGCAAGGGGTCAATTCCGGGAAGCAAAGGGTCCAGGCCATTCTTTAAAATATCAGGGATCAGACAGCTGGTTACTTGTTACTACTTTTCAGCCAGTTACTTGAATATGCTTTAACCTGAGACATCTGTGTGGATCATGTTTTCTGAATGTCTTCGTCGCATAGTGCTCCTATAACAGAAATACCATGAGTGTGTTTAAGAACAAAATTTATTTTCTCACAGTTCAAACCAGGAGACCTAATTTAGGGTGTGGCTACAAGGGAAGGTACTTCTTTGAATATTTCAGTTTCTAGTAGCTGCCAGCGATCCTTGGAGTTCCTGGGCTTGTAGTTGTGTCTGCCATGTGGGTGTCTGTCTTCATACGGTGGCTTCCCCCTGTCTTTAGTCAATGTAACTACATCCTACTCAATGAGCCACCTCAAATGAGCCATTTCTTAAGTGAATAGCAAGATTCTGAGAACCAACAGGGTCTTTTCTTTAAGTGAGACTAGCCTTCTTTGTATTGATGTGGTTTCTCAAAACATTAAGCTATATTCCAGCTGCCTGTCACAGCAGGGTCTCCCACATATCAAGTGTGAGTGTGCAGATGCATGGATGAGTGGGGGTTGTGTATGCAGGTGCACATGAAGGGCTGACGCCTCCCCCAGCCCCACAGCCAGTGGACATCTCTCCACACGAGGTCAGCACTATGTGTAAGACAATTTTTAGGTTGATTTGGAATCCCCAGGTGGTGCGAACAGTTAATGTGCTCGACTACTAACCAAAAATTTGGAGGTTCAAGTCCACCCAGAGGCATCTTGGAAGAAAAGCCTGGTGATCTACTTCTGATAAATCAGCCATTAAAACCCTATGGAGCACAGCTCTATTCTGACCCTTGTGGAGTCTCTATGAGTTAGAATTGACTCCAGGACTACTGGTTTTTTTAAGTTGATTTATTTTAATTTTGGGGGGTTATGAGCTTAGTCTTCTCTCCTTGATTTTTTTTGGGAAAAGGCTCTTTGGACTCACTCTGAGAATCAGAAAAATTCCTTTACTCCAAATACCAGCATTGGCCCAGAGATTGAGGCTACATCTGACTTTGGTGGAAAGAATTCTGGACTTGATACCAGAAGATCTAAGTTTGACTTTTTCTTGGTCTCTACTTGTGGTGTGCCCTAAATCAACTCCTTTCACCCCCTTGAGTATTTCTTTTTCTTTATCTACAAGTGGTATGGCTCTTGCTCTTCAATAAATCATGCAGCAGCATTTTGGCGGATATCTCACTGTGGTCTCTGCACACAGATGGTGCTCAGTAGTGTCATGATTTGCTGAGTCTGAGACTTCAAGTGGCCGGGGGGACCCTAGTCAGAAGATCTCTCTCTGCCTTCCCAGTATTTAGTCTGTCCCTGTCTTTGGTCAGTACCCTTGGGTTTCCACTTGGAGTCTGGCTCAGTGGGTCCAGCACCTGTGTGGATCATGTTTTCTGAATGTCTTAGTCTCCTTTTTTGTTGTTGTTGTTGTGTGCCATCGAGTCAGCCCTGACTCATAGCGACCCCTCCTTGGGTTTCCGAGGCAGTATCACTACGGAAGTAGGATTGCCCAACCTTCCTTCCGAGGAGTGGCTGGTGGGTTTGAACCGCCAGCCTTCTGGTTAGCAGGCAAGTGTCTTAGCCACTTAGTCTCCTAGTGCTACTGAAATAGAAATACTATAAGTGGGTGTCTTTAAGAACAAAATTTATTTTCTTACAGTTCAAACCAGAAGTCCTAATTTGAGTGTGGCTACAGGGTAGGTATTCTTTGAATATTTCAGTTTCTAGTAGCTGCCAGCAATCTTTGGAGTTCCTGGGCTTATAGTTGCATCTGCCGTGTGGGTGTCTATCTTCATACGGTGGCTTCCCCCTGTTTAGTCTGCTCTTTTTATAACTCATAAAGCATTAGGTTTAGGACCCACTCTCTGGTGGTGCAGTGCCCAAGACATTTGACTGCTAACCAGAAGGTTGGCAGTTCAAAGCCACCAGCCACTCCACAGAAGAAAGATGGGGAAATCTACTTCCATAAAGATTTACTGCCTCAGAAACCCAGTGGGGGTTGCTATGAGTCAGAATCAACTCCATGGCAGTCGGTTTAGTTTGGTTTGGGTCTGCATAGGTATGGCCTCATTTACATAACAAAGAAAATATCTTACTCCCAAACAGTATCACATCCACAGGTACAGGGGACGGAATTTCAATACATATTTTTGAGGAATACAATTCAATCCATAACAGTGGTAACTGTAGAGTTAGCATATGTCCATGTGGATGAGTATCCACGTGTAAATATGCATTTAAATGACGGCTTTTTAATGTCCTCATCTCTAAAAAGGCACAATACACAATACATCAGAGTAGCCGTGGCATATCACTTACTCTTGACATCTCTGCTCCCCACTCCACAGCCCACATCCCCGTTGGGTATTATTAGCTATACTTTACAGATGGCAAGAATGAGCCTGTGCAGGACAAAGATCACCTCGTCAGTCAGCGTTGGAACTGGATCTGAACCGAGTTTTGTCTTGGTCTACACTGCCTGGTTTTCATGCTGAAGGCCCCTGCTTCCTGAGAGAGCTAGCTTTGACCTCCTTTACCCAGCCCTGAGCAGGCTCTGCCCTGCCCCCACCCTGGCCTGTGTCATTGGCCTGCCTTCAATGAAAGTGGCAACACTCAACTCTGGGAAGTGCCTCTCTTAGGGCCAATGTGTAAGGCACATTGACCATGCTGGCCCTCCCCAGTGAAACATCCCCAGTGAAACGGAGCCCTGTAGAGAAGACAAGACCCATTCAAAAGTCGGCATGACTCAGTCACCATACCACTGACAACCACTGTGGGTCTTTCCCAGGCCACTGCTGACTCAGATGGCAAGCCTGTCCCTCCCCCCACTGCTAAAAATATAAGGAAAGGAATTTCCCACCACTTACACTCTCCAGTGCTTTAGGTTTCTCCTCCTCCTCTCCACCCCTCCACCCCGCCCCCAGCACTTCAGCTCTTACTTAGAGGCCTTGACTCTCTAGTTTGCTACTAAAGGTGCAGGTGCAAGATTTTAGACTCCAGTATGGCTGCCAAGGGAGCTCTGGTGGCACAGTGCCCAAGGAATTTGGCTGCTAACCAGGTTGGCCGTTTAAACCCACCAGCCACTCCGCAGAAGGAAGACTGGGCAATCTATTTCTGTAAAGATTTACCACCTCGGAAAACCAATGGCGGTCGCCATGAGTCAGAATCGACTGGATGGCAGTGGGTTTGAGTTTTTAGTGGGTGGGGCCGCCAAGAGCTCAGCCCCCAGGGCATGTTTGCACCATCCAGGGCATTCTCTAAGAGGAAAAAGGTCCCATTTATCTTTTTTGTAGGTGATTTACCCCAAGGGTGAGGTGACAGGGAGCTAGTATTCATTGACAGACTACTCACGATGTCAAATTAATGGATTAATTTGTCTCAGCAGCCCCAGCAGGCAGTGGTCAGCATCCTCATGTCACTGCAGGGAAATTGAGGCTGAACCAGGCCAATATGTTCAGCCAGCTCACCCAGCCAAACTGGGTAGAATCAGGTTTAAAGCCAGATCTACCCGATACCAAAGCCTGCACTGTTTCCATGAAAACACCGCCTCCCGAAACATAGAATACTTTGTGCCTGGCTGAAACCAGACCCTGCAGCTTAGGTGACACCCGTGGCCCTGCTCACTGTTCCCAGAGGCCCCAGAGAGAGCAGAAGGGGGCCGGAGAGGTGAGGGCAGAGGCTACCCAAAAAGCTCACTCCAAGGGCTTCCTTACTGGCCAGAGCTTCTGGGTTTTCTTCCTGAAATGTTGACATGGAATAAAATACCATTGAACTGGAAAATGAGCCTATGACTCCAAGCCTCTGAGTAATTTCCACGTCCCAGAGAATGAAGGGGAAGTTGTTTAGCAGGTTAGCCAGTGAAGGAAACGGAAGTTTTTTCACTTTGTACATTTTAATCATTTGCTTGGACAAATAACTTGCAAATTGATGGGCCTCAAAGATCCTTAACTCACATCTTTGCACCCTTCCCTTCCCTATTTCCTCATAAAACCTGCAGGTCTTTCACCATTTCCTTTCATAAGGTGGAAGTCCCTCAGTGGTGCAAACAGTTAAAATACTCAACTCCTAACCGAAAGGTTGGAGGTTCAAGTCCACCCAGAAGTGCCTCAGAAGAAAGGCCTGGTGATCTACTTCTGAAAAACTAGCCATTGAGAGCACAGTTCTACTCTCTGCTCTTTTCTGCTTTCTTATGCAGTCTGCAGGTCTTTAACCATCTCCTTTTATAAGATGAACACTGTGAGAAAGACCACAAAGTGCAGGGTCCAGTGCTTGCCCTAGTCCAGGAAAAGCAGTGCAGTGAAAGGAGAGTAGGTAGAGGCCAAGACTCCGTATACAACATCATTTCTGCCACTGATCCTGGACGGGCATCAATGACTGTTTAGGTGAAGCTGTCATGGCCTTCATGTGTTTTCCTGACCTAACAGACTGCACTGTGAAACCCTGCACCAAGCAGCTGCACCTGACCCTGGCCCATAAGTTCTACCCTCACCACCAGAGGACGCTGGAGCAGCTGGCCAGAGCCATCCCCTTGGGCCCCGGCTGCCAATGGACAGCTGCGCTGTACTCCCGAGACATGCGCTTTGTACACTACCAGGTGAGTGACCAGGCCAGCAGGCCTCAGACAGAGAACCCCTGTGTCAATGCAACTGAATCAAGTCCCCTCTATGGGAAACCACATCCATGACCCTCAGCTGATAGAGTACTTATCTCTGTGGGCTTTCTGCTGGGGTGTTTTTGCAGCAAAGAAAACTTCTTTTCCTTCTCTAAAATCTCTTGCTTTCTTGTTAAATTTATGCAACTTGGAGCAAATATTCTTTTATATAAAGGTCCTTGGGTGGTGCAAACAGTTTGCACTTGACTATTAACCTAAGCTTTTTTTTTTTTTTACTTCATTTTATTGAAATATAATTTATGTACAGTGACATACACAAAGCTAAAGTGAGATGGGTCAATGCGGTTTTTTTTTCAGTGTTCCCTTCCCTCCCCTCCCCTCCCCTCCCACCCCTGGCAATCAATAAAGAAAGTTTCCCTCCATATATAAACCTTCCCTTGACCCTCCACAACAACAAACTAATACTGTATTTGTCCTTCTGTGAATGACTTATTTCACTCAGCAAAATGTCCTCCCAGTTCATCCACATTTTGCAATGTTTTGCAGACTCTAAATTATTCTTTAGTGCTGCATAGCATTCCATTATGTGTATGTACCATAGTTTGGTCATCCACTCTTCAGTTGATGGGCACATAGGTTGTTTCCATCTTTTTGCTATTGTAAATAGTGCTGCGATGAACATGAGTGTGAATATATCTGTTCCTGTCCTGGCTCTCACCTCTCTAGGATATATATACCTAGTAATGGGATTGCTGGGTTAAATAGTATCTCAAATTCCAGATTTCTAGGGAATCATCATATTGCTTTCCACAGTGGTTGTATCCCTTCACAGTCCCACCAGCAGTGTAGGAGAGTCCCAATCTCTCCACATCTCTGCCAGCATTTGCTATTTTCTGTCTTGTTGTACCTTGCCATCAGTGCTAGGGTGAGATGGTATCTCATTGTTGTTTTGATTTACATCTCTCTGATGGCCAATGATCATGAGCATCTCATCATGTATTAGCTGGCCACCTGAACATTCTCCTTGGTGAAGTGTCAATTCATGTCTTCTGCCCGTTTTTCAACTGGATTGTTAATACTTTTGGTGTTGAGGCAGCGGAGTTTTCTATAAATCTTGGAGATAAGTCCTTTGCCAGATATGTAATTATTGGCAAATATGAATTTGTTGCTGTCATTTTTGTTATGTGCTTTTTTGTGGTGTCAATTTCTTTGTTCCATATAATTTTCTATCCTGAGCTCATTTAGTTTATGAATTGTGTTATCACTTTGTTGCTATTGTGTTAGCATTTGCTAAATATTTGTGCTGGTCCACTTTTTTATTTTGATGTGAAGGTTTATCATTTTTCTTTGAGGTTACCCTGTGATTTTATAGTTTTCTTCCCAAGTTTAGAACGGTCTGTTCTATCCTGTAGTTGTCTCAATATCCCTACCATCTAGAAGTTCTGTAATTACACAGGTTTGGTTTGTAGTCATCCTCATTTGTCAATTGATGTCTCTGGTTCCCTGTTTACAATATAGTAGGCTTATTTACTTTGGATATTTCCATAGCTGGGTTGGTTTCTGGGTTATATCATCATGTGTGTTAAGGGTCAGTTGTTGTTGGCTGTTGTTGCTTCTCTGTCCAAAGGGCTCCCTTTAGCATCTCTTGTAAGGTTGGTCTGATTTTAACAAATTCCCTTAATTTCTGCGTATCTGGAAATGTCCTAATTTCACCATCATATTTGAGGGACAGTTTTGCTGGGTACATAATTCTTGGTTGGAAATTTTTCTCTTTCAGAGTTTTATATATACCGTCCCGTTGTCTTCTTGCCTGCATGGTTTCTGCCAAGAAATCCAAGCTTAGTCTTATTGGTTGCTCCTTGTAGGTAACTTTTAGTTTTTCCCATGCTGCTTTCAGGATTCTTTCTTTGTCTTTTGTTTTGGTGAGTTTGATGATGATATGTCTTAGTGATTTTCTTTTGGGGTCTATCCTGCTTGGGGTTCTTTGGACTTCCTGAATGGGATATATTCTCATCTTTCATCATAACAGGGAAGTTCTCTTCCAACAAATCTTGGACAATTTTCTCAGTGGTTTTATTTTTCTCTTCCTGTTCTGGAATTCCAGTGACAC
>NW_006921766.1:4189397-4226144 GCF_000298275.1 Orycteropus afer afer | reverse complement strand
TGTGTTTTGGGTCTGTATCCTGGTCCCTTGTTTCTCCTGCTTTATCTTGCTTCTTTGTGTGGACTGTGATGCTCTGTTGTCTCCGAGGCATTGTGACATTTTTGTGTTTATATTTAATTGGTGATTGTATGTTGGAGTGACTTGCCCACAATTTTCATTTTTGTTTTGTTTTGTTTTGTTTGTTTCTTATCTATGCAAGCAGGGTACTGTGCTGTGATCCTCTATTCACTAGTTGTCAGCACTTATACACTCACTACCTGTGTCCTTTCCTGTTGTCAGCCTCTTGTATGTCCTTGCCGACTCTGGCAAACAGAGCCTGTTCTTAGGTCCCTGGAATCCGAATGAGAATGCTGTCACTTTAAAATCCAAAATGGTTGCCACTTGTAAATATTTAAAATGGCTGTGCCCTTGGTCACTTTAAATATCCAAAATGGCCACAGCTTGCACACATTCAAAATGGCTACACCCTCAGTCACTTTAAATATCCAAAATGGCTGCCACATGTAAACAATTAAAATGGCTGCACCCTCCAGACAGCAGAAAGTCACCAGCTCAGGTTGTTTGCCTCCTTGCTATTTCCCTTCCTAGTCATAGGCCACCAGCGCAGTCATCCCTGCAGTCCTTGGTGACCAGAGCTGATCTTTAGGTCAATTCTCAGGTCCCAACACCACTTGGAAATATTCAGGCTGTTGGTCTTGTCAGAGTAGCTGACAGTCCACAGCTCCGACCATCTCTATATTCACTGTTTTGTTCAAGTTTTTCCACTAGTTGGTGCCTAATCCACTTCTGTATAGTTCATTTCAAAGCTCAGGGCTCCAGGATTATCTTCTGTTATCTCTGTCAATTGGTTTTTCTTTTCTTTGTTGAAGAGGGTCTGTGTCACTTGTCTGCCTATTCCTCCATCTTACCGGAAGTCCCCAAGCATTTTTATTATTTTCAAATCTACCAAAAGAAGTCTGTATTACAGTTTGTTATATTCCATATCATATATTATTAGACAAAGGTTTGAACCTTGTGTTGGAGGTATAGAACATATCAGGGCATCCTGAAAGCAAGAGGCAAAATGTAAATAAAATATATTGCTGTCATGGAGGGGTTGATGGTTCAATGATAGAATACTCACCTAGCTTGTGGGATACCTGGGTCCAATTCTCAGACAATGCAATGCTCATGCAGCCATCACCTGTCTGTCATTGGAGGCATTGTGATGATGTTGGATGGGTTTCAGCAGAGTTGACAGAGTAGGAAGAAAGACGTGGTGTCCTATTTCTAAAAAATCAATGAAAAAACCCTAAGAAACACACTATCTGATCCACAACTGATCATGAGGATGGTAGAGGGCTGGGTAGCATTTCATTTCCTTGTGCCTGGAACTGCTATGAGCCAGGGCTGACTCAATAGCAGCCAACAACAACATGAGTTGTTGTCATTTCCTAACACAAATCTTTGCTTGAGGCATTAAAAGGCTTCTCCTGTTTTCTAGACTTTGAAGGTCCTCTTTCAATATAAACCCCAGAATGTGGATGAGTTGATGCTAAGTCCTGGCGACTATATCTTTGTGGACCCAACTCAGCAGGAGGAAGCCAGTGAAGGCTGGGTGATTGGGATCTCACAGAGGACAGGCTGCCGGGGCTTCTTACCTGAGAACTACACAGAGCGAGCCAATGAGTCTGACACCTGGGTGAAGCACAGGTGAGTGCTGCCTCAACACCAACCCACACACCCCTCTCTGACTTAGTATCTAAGGGCGTCCTCCTGAAAGACTGTTGAAGCTATTTTGTGCTTCTAAACTGTTCCATCATTGATAAAATTTGTACTTTCCTTGGTGGCAAAATCGTCTGTGCAGGTTTATATCCAAGTACATATCTTGGATGGTTTGTGGTTTTCTGCTGACACATTCAGAAAACATAAATTATTCCATATTTCTTTTCTGAGACAATAATCTCAAAAGGATGTCAAAATACTATTTCCTTCTTATGAACATAATAAATTATGATCATATGTCCTAAGCTTGGGTTTGTTTATTCTTCAACAGTGAACTAAAAAAAAAAAAAAAAAAACTCACTGCTATCGAGTCGATCCAACTCATAGTAACCCCTCCTTGGGTTTCTGAGGTGATATCTCTATGTAAGTAGATTGCTCTATCTTCCTTCTGAGGAGTGGCTGGTGGGTTTGAACCACCAGTCTTCTGGTTAGCAGTCAAATGCCTTAGGCACTATGCCAACAGTGATATTATCAATATATAAACTGTACATTTCTAAGATATGTGCATTGGTTTTCTATTATTGTGTAACAAATTACCATAAACTTAACAGCTGAAACAAAATACATTATCTCATAGTTTCTGTAGGTCAGAAGTCCAGACAGAGCATAGCTGGGTCCTCTGCTCAGGGTCTCATAGGCTGCAAAGTGTTGGCTGGGCTGTGATTTCATCTGAAATTTAAGTCCTCTTTCAAGCTCACATGACTGTTGACAGAATTAATCTCCTAGAAGCTGTAGACGCATGGTGGCTTATTTATTCATAGTCAGCTGAAGAAGCTCTTAATTTTAGCACTTTAGCATCATCTGGATAGGCTGAGAATTTTCCAAATCATCAAGTTCTGGGCTATTTTTTGCTTAATAGTAGTTCTCTCAATTTATGTCTCTTTTTATTTTATTTTGTTATGTTGTTGTTGTTGTTATGTGCCGTCGAGTCAAACCCGACTCATAGCGACCCCTCCTTGGGTTTCCGAGGCAGTATCATTATGGAAGTAGGATTGCCCAACCTTCCTTCCGAGGAGTGGCTGGTGGGTTTGAACCATCAGCTGTCTGGTTAGCAAGCAAGTGTCTTAGCCACTATGCTACCAGAGCTCCCAAGATGCAAGATACTTCCATCACTTTGCTTGGAAATATCCTTACCTATATAACCAACTTCATTGCTTATACGTTCTCCTTTCCACAGACAATTTCACTAAGTTTTTGACACTACATAACAAGGATCTCTCTTACAATTTTCTATAATATGTATCTCACTCCCTTCTGAGCCCTCACTGGCAACACCTTTAATGTCTGTATCTCTTCTAGCAATCTATCTGTTCAAATATTTCAGGCTTTCTTTATCACACTTCTCAAAATTCTTTCAGCCTCTGACCACTATCAAGTTCTGAAATCACTATGTCATTTTAAGTATTTGTTGTGGCAGCATCCCACTCCTGACACCAAATTCAGTATCAGTAAGTGTTTAACCAGAGAAGCATAACTAGTGATTTGTATATACATATATACATGGATTTATTAAAAGGAATTACCTTGTGCAATTGATGGAGCTAGCTAAGCAAGGGAAGACAGTCAGGAAGGGATCACAAGCATGCTGGAAATTTACAGGCATAAGCTGAAGCTTGTTGTCCACAGGTGACAATTAGGAGAACAATGCAAGGGGATGGGAGACCAATTGCAGATACAGGTGTTATACAGAGACTCTGAGCCTAGAGAAGGCCTAAGCCCTATTTTAAAGGTCTTCCAACTGAATAAGTCAGATCTATCTGGGAGAACCTCCCTTTTGATTAAAGTCAATGATTAGGGACTTTGATTACATCTACAAAACCTCTTCACAGCAGTACCTAGATAACCATTCAATGGAGTAATGGGTAGAAGGTGTATATGTTGAATAAAATGACTATTATTTTCCTTCAGTCCTCCAGCTTTGTGACAAAATCCCCTATACTAACTGCCATCAAGTCAGATCCAACTCACAGTGACCCCTCCTTGGATTTCCAAGATGGTATCACTACGGAAGTAGATTGCCAATGTTCATTCCAAGGAGTGGCTGGTGGGTTTGAACCACCAGCCTTCTGTTTAGCAGTCAAATGTCTTAGGCACTACACATGCTAGAAAGAAAAATATAGGACTGTAGTTCAGGGTAGTTAATCTGACACATTAAAGCACCATTGCAAAATGTTAAGGTAGTCCTATTGTAAGGATTTTTTGTCATTGTTTGTTTGTTTTTAACTCTCTTCTTCCAGGTTTCATTTAAAAGAATGGAGGGTAACATGTGGAGGAAGGTTGCACTGCCTCATGTGTGTGCTTGGTGGTGTGGAGCTCATGGCCCAAAGTTTCAATAAGTCAGATTGTTATAAGAGCTGAATAATGAGAATAGAATGAAGAGGGGGAAAACAGAACAGAAACAGCCTCTGTTGTAGTCCAGGGCTTCCTGGCACCTATAAAGGTGCATGGCTGGTAAAGAAAGACTGGAAAAAAGCATTGATAAAGCCCACCCCTTTCCTCAGGGAGGGGTGCTTTAAAATTATTTCACTATTTAACTCCCTTTCTTAATTCTTCTTAAAAATACCCACAGCCTCCCCTAGGGTTTTATTTCTATTTTTCTCCCTACAAATAAACAAATCATTAAGTTAAAAACAGATGTATTAACAGTCTATTCAGTCTACACATTTTCAGATCTGTATTTGACAACCACTGTCGATAGTTATTTTCCAGTATCTTTAAAGCCAGTCTTTTTCCTCTACTCCTTCCTGTTGAAGTTGGTATACAAGGAAAAACTATGAAAATTATGCCATTTCAATTAAATACTCATTGGAAGCTATTTTAAAATTATCAGAGTTGAATCTATGCAAAACTAACAAGACTGGTATTTGAGTAAATTAAGAAGCAGTGTATTTTGAGGAACTGACATAACTGATTATTTATTGATCATTTTACTCAAACTAAAAACAAACAGTACATATAACATACAGTATAGATAAGCAGTAGAAGCTCTTGGGACAAATACCTAGACTTTACAAAAAAAAGTAATTAAAATTGTAAATATTTTCTGGAAATATTTAAAGAGAGAGAGAGATGAGGTACTACAGCTGGTTTCTTTAGGTAAATATTATGTTCCTTCCTGCTAGTCTATTAATACATTGAGGCTTATATAACAAACCAAGGGCAGCATTTGTCCCAACCAAACATGATGGCAGCTCAACACAGAAAAAAAGTGGATTCCAGCCACAGCTCCATGCTCTGATCTCCACAAACAGTGTTATGTTCCATTTATCTTAACTTGAGGTCATTTAACTTCTCACCCTAATTAATAAGCCCTGAGTGTCATAAAACATAAATGGGGAAAGAAAATGCAGCAGGAATTGCATGGTTTTATGTATTTATGGATTCAATACACTTCATTCAAAACAATTTTAAGGCAGCTTAAAAGATGTATAAAAGCTTTAAACACTAGCATTGCCCAACTGTGATGTATGTATTGCCATTATTGACTCACATAATTCCTACAGTAGCCTATGAAATAGACACTAGTGTTGTTCCACTTTACAGATGATGAAACTGAGGCATAAAGAGATAAAATAATATAGTTAGTGAGTAAAAGAAGCAGGATTCAAACCTTATCCTAATTTAGAGGTCATGTTTTTAACCATTACCTAAACAGCCTACAGAAGATATAATTAGATTAAAAATAAATAGGTGAAATAAATTATGGTACATCCATACAACAGAATACCTGTATCTGTAAATAATCATGAGAGAGTATTTTATATGCTGATATGAAAAATACTCAAGATATATTGTTAAATAACAAACTTAAGTTGCAAAACAGCTTGTATAGTATACACACTTTATGGGAAAGGGGGAAGTAACACAGATTTATATGTACATATATACACATCATGGGCATTTTTATACATGTATATCCCTTTAAAAAGCCCTGGAAGGAGAAACATCTAGAAACTCGTAACAGTGGTCACCTGTGGGAGTGGAAACTCGATGATTGGGATAGGAATAGAAAGGGGTGTCTTCACTCTCTACAACTTCATAATTTTTTTTTAATTTTTGAAGCATACAAATGTATTACTTATTCAAAATATAAATTAATCCACTTTAAAATTAAAGATAAGCATATATTTAAAATGTTTCAAAAACAGAATAAAGGTAGAGAACACAAAATTGGGACTGAGGTTTGTACCCACAGTTCAGGCTGTGAGAGCCCTGGTTTTGAGCCTTCCCACATCCACAAAACAAGGGACATACATTCATTACAATAGTTCACAGTGATCCCTGATACACGCAGACCAGTTATTCAGAAAAATCACAGTTTCACTGTTGGAGATATGGCCACAGGCCCAGTTGTCATAGGAAAATCACAGCATGATGGTACTATAAGGGACAGTAGAAAGTAATATTAAACATACCATGGGCGACCAAAACAATGAACAAATTAGTCTTAGCAGAACTACAACCATAATGCTCCTTAGAAGAGAGGATGACAAGACTTTGACTCAACTCACTTTAGACACATCATCAGAAAATACCAATCACTAACAAAAGGCATCATGTTTGGTAAAAAGTAAAGGTTCAGCAAAAATGAGGGAAACCCTCAATGAGATGGATTGACACAATAGTCACAACAATGGACTCAAATATCATGAAGATGGCACACGACTGAGCAGCATCTCATTCTGTTGTATATAAGGTCACCATGAGCCAAATCCAGCTTGCTGGCCAATAAAAAGAACAACAAATTGAGAATCACATATCATCCTCCTACTGGAGATCTGAGAAAACAAGGGCCAGGGTCTAGGGGAAAGGCTTAATGAAGTCATGCAACTAAGGAAGCAGTTACATCTTTTTGGAACGAATTACTTCAGACCCAATCCAATGAAAAGTTTAAGGAGTAGCATGAGAGGAGACTTCGACTACCCTCACTGACTATCCTCACTCGAGGAAGCTGGTGTCTCACCAGTGTTCCCTGTCCCTTGGCACATCCTTCATTCAAGACAGGAGAGTTTCCTTGTCTCGGAGGAACCACAAGACAATTCTCAAACCCAGGTCTTTGTTGAACTATGCAACAAATACCCTATAGAAATAAGTTTGTTGCTATTATATGTGTGGCTTCACAATTAATGTATCAGTCACCAGTCACCAACATTCTAGCCTTGGTGGCTGACATTTCTGGGACTATTCTTACTAGAGACAAGCTTCCTTTGGACAAAGTAAATATTAACAAACATTGCAACAAAAGGAGAGAAAGATCAGTACTGGGGTAGGCTCAGTGGGCATTGTCTGGCTGGTCCATCCTCACCAAGGGGAGCATTGAGACTCCCTTACAAACTGTAAGTGTGGAGGGTGATTACAATCCAAGGTGGTAGAGCTGAGAACACTCAGACTCAATTGTCCCATATGCATTTCAAAACCCCAAAAACTGTAGTGAACATTTAATGCTTTTAAAATCAGGAAACAATCATTGAATGTTTCAAGACATCAATAAATAACCTGTCAAGAAGTGGAGATGTGGTCTGATGATAGTGTATGAAGGCAAGCTTACCTGTGGGCAGACAGACAGTTGTTAAGATGTTTGATATATACTGCCTAGGAGCTTTAGCCACAGCAGTCACACTTGGCATGTGCAAAGCAAGCAGCAAAATCTGCTGGCATTACACTGCCCGAGAACAGATACACCAAAACCCAGTGAGGAATGTCCATCCCTCTATACAATCCAGAGCACATTTCCAGATATGAGCTTGCAACTATGATGCTTATTGTTTTGTTAGCTGCCCCTGACTTGTGGCAACAGATCCCATTGTGATCCATAGGGTTTCCATTGGCTGAGTTTTCAGAAGCAGTTCACCAGGCCTTTCTTCCTCGTCCATCTTAGTTTGGAAGCTCCACTCAAACCTGTTCAGAATCATAGTAGCAAGCAAGCCTCCATTGATAGATGAATGGTGGCTGCATCAACCAGGAAGAGAACCTAGGTCTTCCTCATAGAAGGTGAGAATTCCTCTGAGCCAATACTGCCTCTCTGATGCTTATTACTTGGCAATTAATACATTAGGCATCCATCACAATATAACTACTCCAGCCTTTATTCTGGATATTTCCAGGGCTCTGCTACAAATTTTGTTATGAGAACAAAAGATTGCCCATCATGTGCCATTCACAAAGTACCGTTTGTCTGTTACTTTAAGAAAAAAGATCATACGAGATTTGGAGAGTGATGAGTGGTAGAGGATAGTATTCATGAATCCCAATAGGTGGTTTTCAATTCTTCATAACAAAGAATGTATGTAGCATAACACAGAATGAGGAGCAGAGGGCCCACAAACATTAGAGGGAAACATTTTCATCCCCTAGCCAAGATGAGAAGATCATCAATACATAAGCCTTCTATGTGTAATAACTTTTCAAAAACCACAGACTTCGTTGGTATCAAGTAGTTCAGATGTACATAATAAATGAAAGCTGACCACGCAGTCCATACACTGCAGCTATCCCCCTTTTAAAACGCAGGAAGAATTTAAACACATGCATTTCTAAGGTATAAATTAACCAGTAAGTGGTTCTCTTAAGTTAGAGAGAAAAAGAGGAATATTAAAATGCTGTGCTCTTTCCTTTCTTCTCCCATCATCATTGCTCTTATCGTCATTTTGATTTGAAAGACTAGCAGAAAAAAAGTTCAATTTTCTTTCTGACTGTAAGCTACATAGATGTTATCTGTAGATAGGAAAGCCTTGCTGTCGACATAGTGAGCCACAAACAGGGTGCAGGTGCCCTTGCCTTGCCCTCAGGAAGAAGAGAACAACCAACATTTCCTGTGTTAACATGAGACTGTTTGAATTGTGTCTCTACTACTTAGAGTATGTTTGTTTGAATGGGGAAATATCAGTCAATATCAGTGAATGTTGTTGGACTACTTATGATCATTGATTGTGCTCATTTAAAGAATACATTTCATATCTGTTGACATCCAACACTATGAGAAAATAGGAATAAAGTAAATCTTTGGTATGTTGGTATGTTGTTGTTAACTGATGTCAAGTCTTCTCTGACTCATGGTGTCACCGTGCACAACAGAACAGAATATTGCCCATCCTGTGCCATCTTTATGATTTTTGGTATGCTTAGATCCAATGTTGTCGCCACAGTGTATTTTGAATGCCTCCCAAACTACGGCCTCATCTTCTGGAGCTATATCACACAGTACTCTGTTGTGATGAATAGTGTTCTCACTGGCTAATTTTCTGAACTAGATTGCCAGAGCTTTTTTCCTGTTCTAGGTTAGTCTGGTAGCTCCATTGAAACCTGTCCTCCACAGGTGACCCTGCTGACATTTGAAATGCCAATGGCATAGCTTCCAGTATCATAGCAACACACAAGATACCACAATAAAACATATTGACAGGTGGCTGATGGTTATTTGACATGAATCTTATCAAATAGGAGTTTACAGAGCAAGAGAAAAGATAAAAATAGAAAAGAACAGCCTGTAGGCAATTTGAGAAATACACTGACTAAAACCAAAACACACTGTAGACAATGAATGGCCAAGTGTGCATGGTGGTGGTGTGTGAAAGGCAGGCAACATGAGGCTATGTGCACATGAGACTCAGGAGAAAGGATGCCGCTCCTGGCTCCAGACATCATTAGGCTCCCCAGATGGAAACTTGTGGAGCTGCTGTTGGTTTTATGAGAATCTGGGGACTCAAAGCCTCTGTGTGAGAACTGCAAACATTTATAAACAGGCTGAATAAATAGAAACATGCCATGTACCTACTTGAGAAAAATTAATAATGTGAATTATCAATTCCTCCCAGAGTCATTTCTAGGTTTAATGAAATTCCAGGAAGAATCTCAATGGGATCATTTTTTGGAACATCAGTGAATGAATGTAAAGCTTATCTGGAAGAATAAACAGGAGACAAGAGCCAAGTAAATGCTGAAAAATAAAAGTAATGAGAGGGGCTACTTAGGTTACCAGGTGTTAAAACCATGTTATAAATGTATAATATGGGCCTGGCTTGAGGGAGAAAAAAAGCCAGATTAGTGGAATAGAATAGATTACGGAGGAGCAGGCCTGGTGTATTGAGAAATTCTGATCTGACGAAGGACCCAGCAGAAGCAGGGAAAGAAAGACATATAAATCAATGATAGATTGGATCACCTCACATCATACTTTGAAATCAACTCCTGGTAGAGTCAAGAATTAAATAGAAAAATTAAGTCATCAAAAAGTAGAAAACAGTTTAAATGGATCTATTTCTGACTTTTGGATGGGTGAAAGCAATGGAAGGTATATTCAAATGAGACTTACCAGATTTATCTTTAATGATTTTTAAAAACATGAAATGTGATTTTTGTATGTTCCATGTCATTCTGTTCTATATAATGTTGCTATGAGGTGGAGTCAACTTGATGGCAACTAACAACAACATGTTTTTAAAATATAAAGAATATTATAATCCATATAGCAAAGTAAGAAAAGTACTTTTCACACACACAAAAAAAATATTAATGAAGTTGACATTTCCTTAACAGTCAACCACTTGAGCAGATTAACTGCTTTCCTCTCTTCCTCGACAAATTGCACCAGCTGTTCCTCACATGTCCCTGAACACCCTCCAGACCTTGGGCACTTCTGACTTAGTTGACTTGCATGACTCGACAGCACATAACACAGTGACCAAGAAGACATGTACTGTTGCCTTCATATGTAAAGTGGTTACTCAAAAATTGCTAAGAAAAGTACTAAGTCTCAGAGAGAAAAATGACCAAAGAACAAGAACAGAAGAAAAAATGCATTGACTAAGAAATAAATGGAAAATAAAAGCTTCTGTTCACTAGTAATAAAAGAAAATGCACAGTAAAATGAGGTACCATTTTCATTTCTCAAATAGGAAAAAGTTTTGTTTTTTTAATTTAAAAACAATGTTAACACTGGCGAGCTTGGAGTGAGTTAGGTGTACTCTTACAAAGCTGTGTTGTTGTTGTTATTTGCTGTCGACTCGGACCCTAATCATAGTGACCCTTCTTTGGGTTTCTGAGGTGGTATCCCTACGGAAGTAGATCGCCCAACCTTCCTTCTGGTGGCTGTTGGAAGTGAAAATTTCTGGAAAGCAATTTAGCAACAGGCACAAAGAAGCTTAGAAATAATCTCTTTTTGTGACTCTATCCTCAGGAAGAAATCAGGGTTTGTATACAAACATATTCTTTGTCAGGTTTTATAAAGCAGTTTTGAAAATAGAAGCAACCTACACGCCTGACAATTAGGGAAATTGCTATTCAAATTATGATACATGCATATGTTAAATATCAGGCAGTTGTTAAAAGATTTCCAAACACTTTGCATGAGAAATGGCATACACCATTAAAAAAGAACATTTTTAGATTAATCCTGAAGTACTTTGTCCCAAAAACCCACTGCCATCAAGCTGATTCCAACTCATGGTGTCCCTGTGAGACAGAGTTGAACTGTCCCATAGGGTTTCCCAGGCTGTAAATCTTTACAGAAGCAGACTACCTCATCTTTCTCCCACAGAGTAGCTGACCTTTTTTTAGTAGCCAAGTGCCTTAACCACCAAAGCTCCTTACAACACTGTCAGTGATAAGTAAATATACATACACCTATGGCAGATGAAACCCAGTGGGGGTCACTATGAGTTGGAATCAACTCGATGGCAGTGAGTTTGATACTGTTTTTTACAAGGCAAACCAGCAAGTACAACTATTATTCAAATTTACACACCAAGAAAAAGATGAAGAAATTGGAGATTTTTATAATTTGCTACAATCTGAAATTAATCAAAATGCATTGATAATTACTAGTGATTGGAGTGCAAAAGTTGGAAACAAAGAGGAGGGCTCTGTAGTTGGGAAATATGAGCTTGATGATAGAAATGATGCTGGATATCACTTGATAGAATTTTGTACAACCTCACTCACTGCCTTCCAGTTGGATCTGACTCATAGTGACCCCTCCTTGGGTTTCCAAGGCAGTATCACTATGGAAGTAGATTGCCCAACCTTCCTTTTGAGGAGTGACTGGTGGATTTGAAGCACCAGCCTTCTGATTAACAGTCAAACAGCTTAGGCACTATGCTACCAGAGCTAGGACTTATTTATCAGAAATTTTGTTTTTCAACAACACAATTGATGACTACACATGTGGACTTTGCCAGATGGGTTATGCAGAAATCAGATCAACTACATCTGTGAAAAGAGGCAATGGAAAAGCTCAATATCATCAGCCAAGGCCAACTGTGAAATGGGCCATTAATTGTTCATGTGCAAGTTCAAGTTGAAGCTGAAGAAAATCAAAGCAAGTTCACAAGAGTCAAAGTACAACTTTGAATACATCCTGCTTGAATGTAGAGACCAACTCAAGAATAGATTCGATGCACTGAGTACTAATAACCAAAAAGCAGGGGCGTTGTGAGAAGACATAATATATGAAGAAAGTGAAAGATCATGAAAGAAACAGAAGATAAGGAAAAGACCAAAATGGATGTCAGAAGTGACTCAGAAACTTGCTCTTGACTACAGAGTAGTTAAAGCAAACAGAAGACATTATGAAGTAAAACAGCTGAACAAATTTCAAAAGATGGCTCAAGAAGACAAGACAGTGCTATGATGAATAAGCAAAGACTTAAGGTCAGAAAGCCAAAAGGGAAGAATATTCTGCATTTTTCAAGCTGAAAGACCTGAATAGAATATTCAAGCCTCCGGTTGCAATACTGCAGTGGTTATGTTTGTGTGTCAACTTGGCTGGGCAGCTGGTGGTAGTTATTTCCCATAAGGAGACTGGCAATCAACTCTATGGTGGAATATATTGAGAGCAGCTGAGTAGCTGCCATTGGGTATGTGGTCTGCTTCCTGTATATAAGAAACAGCTTTGGAAATGGTCTCTAGCTTATAGCATGCTTGGACCCTGCATGTAGCCATGTCACTGTTCAGCAGTTTGCCATGCTCTGCCGAACTGAGGACTTACAATGGACTTAAATTAATGGCCTACCATGTGGTTTGGTAACATCAGGACTGTGCCTTCTTGTCAACCTTGGGCTTGGCAGCCTCAGCAGCCAGCAGTTCTCTGAGTGAAGAAAAGCCTCTAGCTCCAATGGGCCAGGAGCTGGAGGCAGAGCTGAAGCCCAAGGCTGAGGGGCTTTCACCCAGCCCCTAGAGCTTGGCACTTTGAACTTGGACTTAAAGCCTCCAAATTGTAAGAATAAACTCCTGTTTGTTAAGGCCACCCAATTTGTGGTATATTCCTGTCAGAGCAGCAGTAGGTAACTAGAACAGAATTTGGTACCAAGAGAGTGGGGTGCTGCTCTGACAGATACCTAAAATGTGGAAATGAGTGGAGTGCGTCCTTGCCCCGAGACCCCGGCATATGGCATGACAGACTTGACCAACTTATTAGAAGAGTTCCATATTCATGGCCATTCCAAACAAAGTCAAATAAATGGAATGCAGAAATTATCAAAAAACATCACTAATATCACATGATAGCAAAATTTTGCTGCAGATAATTGAAAAAAGACTGCAACCACACATCGACAGGGAACTCCCAGAAGTTTAAGCCAGATTCAGAGGACATGGAATAAAGGATTTCATTGCTGTTGTCAGATCAATCTTGAATGTAAGCAAAGAGTACCAGAAAGATGTTTAAACCCTAAACCAAACCCCTTGCCATTGAATCCATTCTGACTCATAGTGACCCTATAAGACTGAGTGGAACTGCTCTGTAGGGTTTCCAATGCTATAATCTTTACAGAAGCAGACTGCCACATCTTTCTCTTGCAGAGCAACTGATGAGTTTAAACTTCTGACCTTTTGATTAGCAACCAAGTACTTAATCACTGTCATCAGGTCTCCTTAGATATGTTTACCTGTGTTTTATTGACTATATAAAGGCTGTGTGGGTTACAACAAATTATGGATAACATTACAAAGAATGAGAATTCCAGAATACTTAATTGTGCTCATGTGTAACTTGAACATAGATCAAGAGATAGTCCTTCAGACAGAAGAAGGGATTATTGCATGGCTTAAAATTGGAAAAGATACGTAGCAGTGTTGTATTCTTTCACCTTATTATTCAATCTGTATGCTAAACAAATTATCTAAGAAGCTGGACTGTATGAAGACACAGCATCAGGTTGGAGGAAGACTCATTAAACAACCTGAGATGTGCAGATAATACAACCTGACTTGCTCAACATGACGATGACTTGAAGCACTTACAGATGAAGATAAAACTACAGCCTTCAGTATAAATTACACTAGAACATAAAGAAAACAAAAATCCTCTCAACAGGACTGATACACAGCACCATGATAAATGAAGAAGAAATTGAAGTTGTCAAGGATTCTGTTCTGGTTCCCTAGTGCCGTTCTGACAAGAATATACCACAAATGGGATGGCCTTAACAAACAGGAGTTTATTCTTACAATTTGGAGGCTTTAAGTCCAAGTTCAAAGTGCCAGGCTCTAGGGGCTGGGTGAAAGCCCCTCACCCTTGGGGTCCAGCTCTGCCTCCTACTCCCGGCCCACTGGAGCTAGAGACGTTTCTTCACTCAGACAACTGTTGGCTGCTGAGGCTGAGAAGCCCCAAGGTTGACAAGTAAAAAGGCACAGTCCTGATTTTACCAAACCACATGGCAGGCCATTAATTCAAGTCCATTGTAAGTCCCAAGGTCGGCAGAGCATAGCAGGCTGCTGAGCAATGACACAGCTACACACAGGGTCCAAGCATGCCATAGGCTAGAGGCCATTCCCAAGGCTTCTCCTTATATACAGGAAGCAGAGCACATCCCAAAGGCAGCTACTCAGCTGCTTGTGGTAGATCCCACCATGGAGTTGATTGCCAGTCTCATTATGGGGAATAACTACCACCAGCTGCCCAACCACTCAACCAGGCCCAGCCAAGCTGACACACAAACATAACTGCCACAGATTCCATTCTATTTGGATCAGTAATCAATGTCAATGGAAGCAGTAGGCAAGAGTTTAAACAATGTATTGCATTGGACAAATTTCCAGCAAAACAAAACAAAAACCTCCTTAAAGTGTTAAAAAGCAAAGGTGTCACTTTGATGTCTAAGATACACCTGACCACAGTCTTTTCAATTGTCTCATGTGCATTTGAAACCTGGAGCACAATGAAAAAGGAGGACAGAAGAAGAATTGATGCATTCAATCTGTAGTGTTGGTGAAGAATATTGAATATACTGTGGACTGCCAGAAAGAAGAGATCAGTCTTCAAAGAAATACAGCCAGGATGCTCATTAGAAGCAAGGATGTGAGACTTCATCTTGTTTTCTTTAGTCACATCAGGAAAGACCAATTGGTAGAAAAGGACATCATTTCTGGGGAAGTAAATGGTCAGTGAAAAGGAGGGAAACCTCCCATGAGATAAGTTGATACAATAGCCACAATGCGTTCAAACCTAACAAAGATTTTGAGGATTGTGCAGGACAAGAACAGCATTTCATTCTTCTATACATAAGATCAAGGAGCTCTGGTGGTGTAGAGAGTAAGGCATTTGGCTGCTAACCAAAAGGTCAGTGGTTCAAATCCACCAGTCGCTCCACAGAAGAAAGATGAGGTAGTCTGCTTCTGTAAAGATTTATAGCCTTGGAAAACCAATGAGGGTTGCTATGAGTAGTAATCTATGCAATGGCAGTGATTTTGGTTTGGTTTTCGTATACATAAGATCATCATGAGTAAGAGCCAACTCAGTGGCAACTAACAACAATGCATTACTATATATATGTATATACTATGTATTGCATCTATGTTGATGAAAATATGCATACGCCTTAATACCATCAAATCTTCCACCTCACCAGGATCAACCATCTTTGGAAGCTACCAGCTTTCCCTGTCTTTCACATACCTCATTGGCCCCACAAGGAGCTTTGGTAGTGTAGTCCCTAAGACACTTGACTGCTAACCAGAAGGCTGGCCATTCAAACCCACCAACCACTCCTCGGAAGGAAGGCTGGGCAATCTACTTCTGTAGTGATACTGCCTCAGAAACCCAAGGAGGGGTCGCTATGAGTCGGGTCCGACTCAATGCCACATAACAACAACAATGACATGGCCCCACTTCACTCCTTATCCAAATTACTCATTATCTTCTACTGGGAGCTCTGGTGCATAGTGCCTAAGGCATTGAATGCTAACCAGAAGGCTGGCAGTTCAAACCCACCAGCCACTCCTCGGAAGGAAGACTGGGCGATCTACTTCCGTAGAGATACTGACTTGAAAACCCTAGGAGGGGTGTTCTACTAGACTAGACTAGACTATAATGTTATTGTTTAATTTTCATTGTGGTAAAATATGCAGGTAGTCCCTGCTTTACAACAGGGCTCTGTTCTGATGACTGTGTTGTAAGTTGGTTCTGATGGAAATTGAATACCTCTTTTTATTTTTATACTTTTCATTTTTATCACCTTTTATTTTCAGTGACTTTAGAAATCCAATCTATATTTGTCATTGGGGGTTGGCATGAGAATAATAACATCAGTAAGTTATACACTGCTGCAACACTGTACTCAGTACCTATTACTAATGATAACATGTACAAAAAAAAAATTGGATGATCATAAGTGTAGTTGTCACAACTTGAAAATGTTGAAAGCCAGGGACTACCTGTATATAACAAAACATTTGCCAGTTCAACAATTTTCACATGTACAATTCAGTGACACTGATTATGCTCATCGTATTATGCAATCATTATCACTATCCTTTTCCAAATTATCCACCACCATTAGCAGAAACTCAGTGCCCCCTAAGGAATGCCTCCCCTTTCTCTCCTCACTCTTGCCCCAATGGTTGTTGTTAGGTGCTGTAGAGTTGATTTTGACTCATCGCAACCCCATGTGATAAAATGGTGGAACTGCCCCAAAGGATTTTCTTGTCTATAATTGTCACAGGAGTAAATCACAGGTCTTCCCCTGCAGAGCCACTGGGAAGGTCTAAACACCTAACTTTTCAGTTAGCAGCCGAGTGCTCAACTGTTTGCTCCACCTCCACCCCTGGTAACCAGTAACAAACTCTGATCTTTATGCATTTGCCTATTCTAGATATTTCATATAAGTGAAATCATATAGTATTTGTCCTTTTGTGACTGACCTATTTCACTCAACATAATGTTTTCAAGGTCCATCCGTGTTGTAACATGTATCAGTTCTTTGTGGCTAAGGAACATTCCATTGCTCCTGATGTAATTGCCTCTCTGCTTACAACATCTGTTTGTTTCCCCAGGACGTACACCTTCAGTCTAGCCATGGACCTGAATACCAGAAAGGATGGTGAAGCCAGCAACAGATGGAATGGAGAGTTTCATCCTCCACAAACACCCAGGACTATTAGTAGTGTGCTGGCTTTGCAGGTAACAATTTATTTTATTTTTTTCTTTTTAAGTAAGCTAAGTGTAGGCACATTTTCATCTGAACTGCATGGCAGACACAGCTTGTTAGGTATAGCTACACTCTCTGGTGGTTTAAATGCATGGAAACCTAACATACACGTCCCTGTGAACGGAACCTTCCTCATTTGCTCCAACTTCACCCCTTCTATATCGGGAGAAAAGGAAACTGTGGTAACAGATGTGGTATGACACACCTGTAGTTAGCTGAATGATGCCCCCCACACACACACACACACACAAGATATCATGTCCCAATCCCTGGAATCTGTGAATGTGACCTAATGAGGAAATAGGGTCTTTGCAGATGTGGGATGGGGAGATTTTCCTGGATTATCTGGGTGGGTCTTAAATGCCTTCACTAGTGTCCTAATAAGAGGGAGACAGAAAAACAGAAGGAGATTTGACACACACAGAAAAGGAAGCAATGTGACAACAAAGACAGAGATTGGAGTGGTACACCCATGAGCCAAGAAATGCCTGGAGCCACTAGAATCCAGAAAAGGCAACGATTGCATTCTTTCCTAGAGCCTTCAGAGGGAGCATGAACCTGTTGACATCTTGAGTTTGAACCTCTGGCCTCCAGAACTACAAGAGCATAAATGTCTATTGTTTTGAGCCACCCAGTTTGTGGTCATTTGAACCTCATACTGCCTCTACAAAGTCAATTCAGCCTACCTTGCTCTGTAAAGCCCCAGAGGTTAGCCTCTTCCACTCCCCTAAAACTTTCACCTTACTCTAATAATACCCCTAAGGCAAGGCTCTACGTTTCAAAGCTCAAATGCTTTGGGCTCTTCCAGGGAAGAAAATGTCCCAAATCCAAACCCTTGGTCCAGTGCATTAATAATAACTGCCACCCACTAGGGCAGTAGGTCTGGCCTGTGTGTTTGTATTCTGCAACCTGCTTGCAGATCAGCCCTTGACAGGGGAATGGATAGGATCTTTTAGCATTCATTCTCAGAAAGAAAGCCAAGCATCTTAGTGTCAGCACAGGTAATCCCTACTCAACCATGCTTCAAAATTGTAAGACAAACCCTTTCTTCAAAGCTCTGCCCTAGAAGGAGGGGGTTTGCATCCAGAGCTGAACATCTACCATCCCCCAAGGAGAGATAACCATAATATTCACTTTGCCTTGACCCGATACCCCGGCCATGAGAAACCACATACAGGGAGACATCATATATTCTAATAGGGCCTCAAACACCACATTTTATGTACCTATCAAAATGTAGTTGGATGTCCAAAAGCTTACTGGTTTACCTTTTCATTGTTGATAAGGGAATTGATTAGTGGGGAAAAAAACTGTCTATGTATATAACCTTTTGTTTGTTTTACTGTAGTAAAAATACTTATAACAAAACATTTGCCAGTTCAACATTTTTCACAAGTGCAACTCAGTGACATTGATTACATTCATAGGTTGTGCAACCATCACACTATCCCTTTCCAATTATTCCACCACTACCAATAGCACCTCAGTGCCCCCCAAGCTAAGACTTCCCCTACCCCTGTCCCTCCCGCTCCAGGTAACCATTAATAAACTTTGGTCTCTATACATTTGCTTATTTTATATACCTGGGATCATATAATATTTGACCTTTTGTGACTGATTTATTTCACTAAGCATATGTTTTCAAGGTTCATCTGTGTTGTAACATATCAAGACTTCATTTCCCTGTATGTCTCAGTAATATCCGATTAGTGCACACCACATTTTGTTTACTCATTTGTCTGTTGATGGACATTTGTCTCCACATTTTGCCTATTGAGAACAGTGCTGCAATGAACATTGGTGCACCTAAGAACTTTAATTACGTAAGGGCACAACCTAATCAGAGCTCTTCAATATTTTTTGAGTGCTCCCCAGGTGGCAGCACCGAGTCAGGAACACTTTGGGTCTTGCAGTCACAGGACATTCATTCTCAAGCAGAGACAACTCACTAAGGATGCTATGCTGGGTGGACAGCATTGTTCTATGGAGTTCATGCCAGAGGAAGTTCAAGCCTAGTCATTATGATGTTAAATTTCACATGCCTTTCTTTCCATTCCCCCAGGCCACAATCTTGAGAAGAAGTGTTTTGGTGGTACGCCATGGAGAGAGAGTGGATCAGATCTTTGGGAAGTTGTGGCTACAACAATGTTCTACTCCCGATGGTAGGTACAGTCCAGACAGACTCTAAACACAGGACAAGATTGATCTAGCAAAGTGATTACTTTTGAGATTTCCTTAGCATGGCACCAGATGCCCTGTGGCACCATCCTTTAGAAAGACTATGTGTAGATTATAAATAAGGAATGTGTGTATGCTCCAGAGTCCCAGGGTGATGCAAATGATTAGCAGCCAAGCACATTAGAGGTTGAAGTTTCAAATCCAATCAAGAGAGCCTTGGAATAAAGCCCTAGCCATCTACTTCCAAAAAATCTGCCATTGAAAACCCTGTGGAGCACAGTTCTACCCTGACAAATCACATGGCCTCACCATGAATCAGAGTCAATTTGACAGTGACTGGTAATACATGTTCCATCTTTCTCCATAAGTTTTATACATGTTCATTCGAGTGTATGTTGTATGTTAGTATCTTCCCTCAAATACTTTTTGGAAGATGAGAGAATGTTTATAAATAATTAGCCTGTCAGGTAGTATGATTGCATAGATAGTGCTCTTTACCCTGGGAGTATATGTACAGTATTTGGTTAGTGGATACAGCACTGACGTTAGAGCAAGCCACCCTGACCTGTGGTCTCTGAGCCCTACAGCTGAACACACATACCCTGTCTAACAATATCAACAAGCTAATCTTAAGTGTCTTAGTCATTTCCCTAAAATATCTGGCTATGCTACTTAATAGATGGCCATATTCTTGAATTCATCTCTTGCTTACCCCAACTTTGCCCCTCTGGATGCCAAGGACTAAGGATAGTGTTTGTTGTAAATACAATTCCACAAGCCAATTTCTGTACAGATGTCCAATGTCTGTATTAGACCATCTCCCCTAATGAAGTCTATAGTGCCGTAATTTCTAAGCATTGTCTAATTACATAGATGAAGGTATTGAGCATAGTAATAAGATCAATTCATAGTTGCTGGGCTAACTGAGCCCCTCTGGGATCCTTCCAGGAGCCCAACAAACCCCAACCAGTCCCAGAAGCTGAGCAGTCAGTCCATCATCTACAGGTCCAGGACCACATCAGGAGACAGCCCCAACCTGGACTAATATGGAAGATAAGAGAGGTTTTTCTTATTTCTTGGGGGAAAACAGTGTATATTTCTCTCTGACATCCCCAAGAATAAAATTGCCAACAAACATGGAGGTCTACCTACCCTGTCTCCGTATAGTGGCCAAATCCAGAAAGCTACTGCTTTTTCTTATTGTCTGGGCTCTGAGGGAGCCACTACAAGTGTACCAAGAGTACAGTTCCATGATCAATCCAGTCAGTTTCTGCACACATGGCTCAGAGACATACCCCTGGATCAGCTGTGATGAGTGCTGTATAAGGAAGCTACCTCTTTGCTGCATTAGTGCCAGACTTGCAGGGAATTCATTTCATGGGCTTAATTTATGACATCTTTGCCTACCAGGAAATTAGTGAACAGTGGGCAAGTAGCATCACTTGATGAATTTCAGGTTATGTGCTGTTAGAAAACTTGGGGTATGAGCAGCATTGAAGGGACAAAGGCAACCATATGGCCTTGTGCGGTACAGGTATTGCAGGAGTGGAGGACCGAGCAGAGGGCTGCTTTAGCTCCTGTGGCACTTTGTTTGTGTGTGTACTTGTCTAAGAAGTGGTCATCCATCCAGAAATCTCCCAGACAGCTCCTTATTTCTTTCTACTGGTGCCTGGAGTCTGTTCCATTACAGGGGAACAGAGGAGCTCTCAAGTATAAATAGTCTTGGATTATAGACACACTTGTGAATATGATGAAACTGATGGATTTACTTTAATACACAAACCAAAAAAAAAAAAAAAGGCCTCCTTTCCTGGCTACCCCTTTAACCACATCAAATCCACTGCCATTGAGTCAATTCTGACTCATAGCAACCCTAAAGGACAGAGTAAAACTGCCTCATAGAGCTTCCAAGGCTGTAAATCTTTATGGAAGCAGACTGCCTCATCTCTCTCCCACAGAGCAGCTGGTGGGTTCAAACCACCAACATTTTGGTTAGCAGCCGAATGCTTTAACCCTTACACCACCAGAGGTCCTGGTTACTGTTTTATCATTTAGTAAATTCCCTTAAAGTTTATGATTCAAATAAAAGTCTCTGCCAATGGAAACTCCAGGGTAGTAGCTTTCAGAAAAATTTTGCATGGCAGTGGAAAAAAAGGCATGCAAAGCAAATAGCTTCCTGTCTCTCAAATTAAAGGGGGCTACTGGTGGCCCAGGAGTTATAGTGCTTGACTGCTAACCAAAATGTCTCCAGTTCAAATCTACCAGCTGCTCCACAGGAGAAAGATGCAGCAGTCTGCTTCTGTAAAGATTAGAGCTTTGGAAACCCTGTGGGGCAGTTTTACTCGGTCTTACAGGGTCACTATGGTAGGAATCAACTTGACAGCAGTGGTTTTAGTTTTGGTTCTTGCCATGTAGTAGGTCTTAGGAAAGTCTACTTGGCTTCTGGAACCCATTGGGGGTCACGTTTGAGAATGCAAAGGCAAACCAGTGAGTGCTGGAGAGCTTGGTGCGGCAGAGTACTCTATGTAATGACAACTATGATAATGAGCAGATCCCACTTATTGAACACTTACTCTTTGCTGTGTTAATGAGGCAGGTTATTCTCTGCAATCACAATGCTCCTTAGAAGTGAGGGTGGCAAGACTTCATCTTGCTTATTTGGATGCCAGGAATGTCAAATCACTAGCAAATGACATCATGGTTGGTAAAGTAGGTGAAGATGGAGAAACTCAGTGAGATGGAGTGACACAAAAGACACAACAATGACCTCAAACTTACCAACAGTCATGAAGATGACACAGAACCAGGCAAGGTTTCATTGACAACTAAAACTACAACAACTCTCTGTGCCAGGCTGTGCTGTTAGAATTATCTCATTAGTTCATCACAACAACTCTATCGGTTTCCCCTTTTCTCTGATAAGAGATTGAGTCATTTACCTCCAGTCACACAACTAGTGACTGGTGGCACTAGGATTTGTGCCCCACCTGTCATGGCGTACTGCCTAAGTCATCTGACTGCTAACCAGAAGGCTGGTGGTTCAAGCCCACCAGCCACTCCTCGGAAGGAAGATGGGGTAATCTACTTCTGTAATGACACCACCTCAGAAACCCAAGAAGGGATTGCTATGAGTCAGATCTGACTCAATGGCAGTGCATTTGTCAGATCTTAGAGCCCAAGGTCAAAGCCAAAGTGACCCCTCATGGTGAATCCACCTGATTTTAGTCCAAGCAATTGACTGAATTATGCATAAAGCAAGGGCATACCTAGCCATATGCATTCCAATCCCCCGAGCAATAGGATACACTTAAAGCTATGCGGAGGAGTCAAATTTCACCTAATTAATTGATGCCAACTTGATATTCTTAGCAAGTTAAATCAATAATGGAAGACACTTGGTCTCTGATAGAAATTCAGTTCTTTATCAGGAAAATCATTTGAGTAAATTTTATGGGCTTATGGGAGGACCAAAGGGATATCATGGTTCTTGAGATCTAAACATAAGTTTTCTGTATATGAATAAATATTGCATGCACAGCAGGCAGAATTTTCTCCTTAAATTGAGTCCACATCAGAAAGCACCTCCCCCCCCCCAAAAAAAATGCAGGTGACAATAAGTAGTAAACATACTTGTAATGTGGGTCTTGATGTTGGGAGTTTTGTGGGAAAAAATATGTACTAACTCGATAAAAGTGAGCATTTAATGCTTCTTTATGCTTTAGGAAAATACTACAGACCAGACCTGAACTTCCCTTGCAGTCTTCCCAGACGGAGAAATGGTATCAAAGATTTTGAAAATGATCCACCATTATCATCATGTGGAATTTTCCAATCCAGACTTGCAGGTATGTTTGAGGATCATGCTAGTAGTAGGGATGGTAACAGTAATAATAACAATGATCATGGAAAAAAAAAAAAAAAAAAACTCACTGCTATTGAGTTGATTCTAATTCATAGCTACCCCCACTGGGTTTCCAAAGTTGTAAATCTTTAAGGAAGCAGATTGACTCATCTTCCTCCCACAGAGTGCTGATGGGTTCTGACCACTGACCTTTTGATTAGCAGCCAAATGCTTTAACCACTACACCACCAGAGCTCCTCAACAATCATTATAGCTAATGTCTATTGAGCCCTTACTGTGTGTCTTTTGAGGTTAGTGTTATGGATTGAATTGTGTCCCAAAAAAATATGTGTTGTAAATCCTAATGTCTATGTCTGTGGTTGGGAGCTCTGGTGGCATAGTGCCTAAGGCATTTGACTGCTAACCAGAAGACTGGCAGTTCAGATCTATCAGCCACTCCTTGGAAAGAAGGTTGAGCAATTTACTTCTGTAGTGATACCACCTCAGAAACCCAAGGAGGGGTTGCTATGAGTCGGATCCAACTCGACAGCAGTGAGGGTTTTTTTTTTTGTTTTGTTTTGTTTTGTTTTATGTCTGTGGTTATAATACCATTTGGGAATGGATTGTCTTTGTTGTATTAATGAGGCAGGATCAGTGTAGGGTGTATCTTGAGTCAATCTCTTTTGAGAAATAAAAGATATCAAACAGGCAAAGTAGGAAGCAGATAGATGCCAAGACACAAGGAGATGTCCGAAGAACCGGGAAGCAGAAGCAAAAGAGACAAAGAACTTCCTCCAAAGCCGACAAAGAAAGCCTTCTCTAATTCTGAATTCAGACTTCTAGACCCCTAAGCTGTGAGAAAATAATTTTTTGTTTGTTAAAGATACCCAGTTGTGGTATTTCTGTTATAGCAGCACTAGATAACTAAGACAGTCAGCATTAGCATTACTGCCACTCTTCTTATGAGGGAGCTGGGGCACAGAGAGGTTAAGCAACTCATCCAAGTTACACAGCTAGTAAATGTAAGTGCAGAGATTTGAACCAGGAATGGATAGTTAGGGAAGATGGAAAGAATGAGACTGTAAATGGAAGATAGACATTGGAAGAATGAGACAAGGGAAGAAAAACCAACAATCACTGTGTATACTAATGATATTGTTTGAAACAATTTTAAAAAGCAAGTCCTTTCATAGATTTTATCTCAAAATATGCCATTTTGGTTGTTTGTGTTATGCCTGGGGCTTTGGTCCCACATAACTGAATTTTTGGAAAAGAGAGACCATAGAGTTCATCTGATCTTCATATAATTCATTAAGAGACTGGAATGCAGAGAGGCAAAGGAACTTCCCAAGTCACATAGAAACTGACTAGAATAGAACCTGGCTGTCCTGGCTCCTCACCCAATGGCATTCTGGTCAGTGTTTAACAATCAGCTCTCTGGGAAGAATAAGGAAGCCCTGATCTGTGGCATTTGTTGATTTCAGTGGTATAACGATATGCTCACTCTGTGACTGATCTGTGGCTGATCTGTGGGTATGAGGTCACTGAGTGCAGAGTTGGGAAGACAGAGACAGAGTTGGCTTTCTCACAGATTGGTGTGAACCAGTCCCACAAATCTCTGCCAAGGCTCCTTCTACCATAGCACCTGTGGTGTGTATGTTGTGTTTGTGTGAGTGTGCATGTGTGTGGGCATGTGTGCTTGAATACCATATGTGCCTGTATGTAGACACCATCTGTAATGTGCCTGTAATGTGTTTTATACTTAGATGAGGTTGCTGGCACATCTGTGTATGTGTGTGTGTATATAGGTTTTCCCTGCTATCTGAAAGTAGAATGTTCATATGTAATGACATAAGCCAAAGAAACAGTTATCGTTGGGAAAAATTTTAAAGCATTTGCAAACCCAAAAATTAACCTACTAAATCATACCAAATAGCACATAAAACTAAAATAACACTAACATATAGTAAAATCAGGAATTATATGATAAATACACAGCCTACATAAAGTAGAAATAATGTATGTACAGTGTCACTCACTGCCGTTGAGTCAGATTCAACTCCTAGCGACTCTTCCTTGGGTTTCCAGGACAGTATCACTACAGAATTAGATTGCCCAACCTCCCTTCTGAGGAGTGGCTTGTGGGTTATGAACCGCCAGCCTTCTGGTTAGCAGTCAAATGTCTTAGCCACTATGCCACAAGAGCTCCCATGCACAGTGTAGTTCCTAGAAAAGGAAATTCATGATGCCACTCTCACTGCCCAGGATGCATGCTATGTCTTTAATGGCTCACTGCAAACCAAAAGCTGAATGCTAGTTTTGCTTTTCCCTTTTTTAGTAAGCACACAATTCCTCTTCAGATCTATTTTGGTTAACAAAAACAGGTACTGGTATAGTTTTTCTGTGAAAGCAAAATGGCATAAAACAAATTTTTGAAAATCAGGGGAGACCTGTGTTTGAGAGTGTTTGTGAATGCATGTGTGTGTAAGCCATTGTCAGCCTCCAATAAAGCTTCACTGGCTTGCAATACCAAGTAGTTTTGCTCTGCAGAGATTCTTTTTCTGCCCCAAAGAAGGGGAGATCAGCTTCTTTAACACTGCAAGAGGAAATGGGGTTTATAGGGTTGTCCTTCCATGAGGCCCACGTAGTGGGTTCTATTGCTGCATAACAAATGACTTCAAACTTAAGACAAGACCCATTTGTTAGTTCACAGTTTTGTTGGTCAGAAGACTTGGCACGGTATGGCTGATCCTCTGCTCAGGGTCTCACAAGGCTGGTATCATGGTGTCAGCTAGGCTGAGATCTCATCTGGGGAGGAAATAGTCCCAAACTTACTCATGTTGTTGGCCAAATTCAGTTTTGTGGGCTTGTAGAACTGAGGTCCTCATTTCCTTGCTGACTGTCAGCCTGGGGTGCTCTCAGTTCCTAGAAGCCTCCTACATTCCTTGCCATGATGTCCCCTCCATTTTTGAAGCCAGCGATGGAGAATTTCTTATACACTTGCTTCTAATATCTCTGAATTCTTTTCTGTGACAAGCTGGAGAAAATCTTTGTTTTCACTGGGCTCACCTGAATAGGTCAGCCCCCCCCCCAGGATAATCTCCTTTTTGCTATATAAAGTGACATAGTCATAGGACTGATATCTGGTCATAGTCACAGTTCTTCCCACACTCAAAGGGATTATATAGGGCATGTACACCAGAGGGTGGAAATCTTGGAGCCATTTTAGGATACTGCTTACCACAGGTAGCAAGTCATAGCCATCTATAAAAACCAAACCAAACTCACTGCTGTCAAGTCGGATCCAACTCATAGTGACCCCTCCTTGGGTTTCTGAGGCAGTATCACTTTGGAAGTAGATTGCCCAACCTTCCTTCCGAGGAGTGGCTGGTAGGTTTGAACTGCCAGCCTTCTGGTTAGCAGTGAAGTGTCTTAGGCTAGAATTGTGAGGAGGACATTTTCCACCTGCTGTTTTCCAGGGGAAGCTCTACTGGACAGTGGCATCAGAATCACCTCCGTCTTCGTCTCCCCAGCCCTTCGCTGTGTGCAGACAGCCAAACACATCCTAGAAGGTGGGTGAGAACTCCAGTGGGCTTCCCATATTGCACTGACCTCATGGTTATTCCTCAAGAGGGGAGGGAAGTGAGAGAGGTGAGAATTTGGTGATTGGCAGTGAGTGGCTTCGTAGAAGTCAGAAAGCACTGATGCACCAGCCCTCTGAAACTGCTAGCAGGCACTTATTCCATTAATGTTTCCTAAATGCCAGGATTGTAAGACCACTGGAGCTCATATAACTGACAGCCAGAAGCACGTTACCATAGTCTTCACCATTAGTCTGCTTTCCAATGCAGAAAAGAGCTGTTCAAAACCTAAACAGCTGAGAACAGCTATGGTCTCCACTAGGTCCAAAATGTATGACTATCCCCAGGGCAAGGAAATCTGCTAGTGGGAGCTGTCCAGCACCATCAAAGGTGATGTATTCACTTTTCCATAGCTTCCAGCCCACAGAAGAAAGTTCCTGCCCAGAGAAGGGCAACCTTTTATAGGAAAGAAGGGACAGATCCAGTTCACAATGCAGGAATGGGTCTTGGCCAGAGACATAGGTATGCTTCCTCAGTGACAGGAGAGAAGACAGCATGCATAGACAGGATGCATATAAGTAGGCAAATGTTTGCCTCTCTTTCCTCAGAGACAGGAAGATACTTCATCAGATGAAACTGAGAAAGAAGGAGGGACTTCTGGAAGTTTGAGGAGTGCTGTAGGTATAAAACAGTTTTCTGGGGGAGGACTAGAAAATAGAGTCTGACCCCACTTGAAGCTAGTTAGCATGAGTTTAAATTGACACCCATAAGTTGGGCCTGCGATTTTTCTCCAGCGAAGGAAGACGTGGAGTAGGTGGAGAGCTGGGTCTAACTAAGGTTGGTATCTAAGTCAGGGCTCTCTAGAGAAACAGAGCCAGTGATGTGATTGTGGGGCTGGCAAGTCCAGAATCCATAGGTCTAATGACAAACTGAAGACTTCTGCAGTTTGCATTCCAAAACCTGTAGGTCAGGCAATGGGAAGAGTGCAGAATAAAGTTCTGCCAAAATATCTATTTCTATTCTAGAGCCAGAACACACCCTAAGGAAACTCTCTTTTCAGACGATTGATTATATTAGATTAGATTACTGTATGAAAGGAGATTGCATTACATTAGATTACATTATGAAAGGTGATTACATCACATTACCTACCATTACATTACATTACATTACATAATAACAACTAGTGTTTGGCCAAATCACTGGGAACCATAGCCTAGCCAATTTGACACATAAAATTAACCATTACTTTTTGGGTCTGAGGAGTATAATGAAGAAAGAGAAGTTGATGGAGTATTCAAGGGGGTAATTATCATTGACTATAGATGTTAAGGTGAAAAGGAGTCCTTGTGGCATAGGACTCGACTGTTAACTGAAAGGTCAGTGGTTCAAACCCACAAGTCACTCCTCTGAAGAAAAGTGTGGCAATCTGCTTCCATTATAGCCTATAGCCTTGGAAATCCTATGGAGTAGTTCTACTCTGTCCTATAAGGTTGCTATGAGTTGGAATTAACTCGGTGGCATTTAGTTTGTTTTTTGATTTTTGGAAGGTGGGAGATGAAAGGGAGAATGTTAGGGAGAGAAAGTGAGCTTGATGGAGTAAAATCCTGAATGAATGTATCAGTGGTTCAAGTTAGAGTAGAAGAGAGAAGAAGCTAGAAAGAAAGAAGGGTTGATTGGAGAGGAAGACACTTATCACTGAGCTTGTAGAGAGGTTGCAGTAACTGGTGATAACAAGATCCAGAAGTAAAGGGAATGGTGGCCAAGCAGGAGGAAGGTGCATTGTGGGAGAAGATAAGGTGATAAAGAGCTGAGAACTCCCCTTGATGTTGTATTGGATAAGCCCCTCACAGATAATAGTGTCACCAAGATTTGTACTGGAAAAGCAACAGAGAGATGGACAGTGAACCAGAGGCTAAAGTCTTCACAGAGGAGTGTGGTAGTTAAGGCTATATGTTAACTTGGCTGACCTGGTTTTGAGTGACTGGGCAGCTGGATGTAGTTATTCCCCATGATGAGACTAATAATCAATTCCATGGTGGAATTTATCGTGAGCAACTGAGTAGCTGCCTTAAGGATGTGGTCTGCTTCCAGTGTATAAGAAGGAGCTTTGAGAAATGTCTTGAGCTTCTTGGTACATCTGGTTCCTTCATTTGGCCAAGTCATCAGTGGTCTACCATGTTGTCTGCCTATCTTGGGGCTGTTTCTGGACTTGAACTAGTGGTCTGCCATGTTGCTTGATAACCTTGGGACTATGCCATTTTGCCTGTTGACCTTGAGTTTGTCAGCCTCAGCAGCCAGCGGCTGCCTGAGTGAAGAGATACCTCCAGCTCCAGAGGGCCTGGAGCAAGAGGCAGAGCTGAAGCCCAAGGTTGAGGGGCTTTTATCCAGCCCCTAAAGCTGGCACTTTGAACTTGGACTTCTAGCCTCCTAAACTGTAAGAGAATAAAACCCTATTTGTCGAACATTCACCAGAAAACCAAAACAAAGAGTTATTCAAACAACTGTGAATCCATGTGCTATCCAGCTCTAATTTCTTCATCTTGCTGATAAGGTCATCCAGAGAAGTTCTGTCCAAAATGCCTCCCTCGTTCTAGACACACAGTCAAAAATCCCTGTCAGGAATAGAACTGAAGGGCTTTGTTGTGGCTTGATCCACAGGACTTGACCAGGCATTTGGCACAACCCATTTCTTTGCTGTGTTCTCACAAACATTCTGTTTCATAATCAAATTTAACAGCAAGTAGTGTCCCTAATTTATCTTCCACATAATTTAAAAATTTAGAAAGTGTTTGTCTCTCTCTAGTGCTAGAGCTGTTGCCCTGCCATTTAATGCACTTATTTTGATACAAACCATGTAAGGTGCTGCTGCTTTTCCACCAATCTTCAAAGCCAGTTTAATTTCCATCTTTAGCTGGCTCTCCCCTAGCGAGCTGGTGAGAAACATTATAGATCACCCTGCGTCCAGCCATTTCAGTGTCACAGCTGATTATTTCCTCCCACTCATGACCTTTATTTTCTCAAATTGTAATATTCTTTTCTAGTAATGATCTTCATTTTCCATTTTGTACCCAACCTCTCACCATGGTAATGTTAACAACATATGAATAAAGGAAAATAAAATACACTTTTGTCCAACCTTCATAATAAAAGAATATGATTGAGAACTTCAAAAATACTTTTTATAACTTTATCCCTTTTTTTCTAATAGTTTATGATTCCTCATTATTAATATATTTATTCCATTTTGGGGGGTTTCCAAGGTGATAGCACTATGGAAGTAGATTGCCCAAACTTCCTTCCAAGGAGTGGCTAGAGAGTTTGAACCACCAGCCTTCTGGTTAGCAGTCAAATGCCTTAGGCAGTATACCACCAGAGTTCCCAGTAAATTTTGTCTAGTTTCTATTATTTGCATCTCTTCCATATAAAATGGGAAGTTATCATTTTATGACATATGATAATGTCAAGGTCTTTAACATGATATTTCATTGACTTTTACTCTATATGCAGAATATTATTAATATATCTGTTGTTGGATGCTATTAAGTTGATTTTGACTCATAGCAACTCTATGTGACAGACTAAAATGTCCCCATAGGATTTTCTAGGTTGTAATCTTTATGGGAACAGATTACCAGTTCTTTCTCCTGCAGAGACATGGGGTTGGTTCAAACCACCAACATTTTGGCTAGCAACTGAGTACTTAACCATTGCACCACCATGGCTCCTAGAAATCCTGGATTGTTGTTGTTATTAGGTTATTAGGTCTTCTTTATAAGACCTTGTGATGGCTAAAATTATGTATCATCTGGCTGGATCATGATTTTCATTGGTTTGGAAGCTATTATGTAATCCTCTTCCTTTTTTGTGATCTGATGTGAGCAGCCAATCAGTTGAAAAAGGAGTTTCCCTAGGGGTGTGGCCTGCATCCAATATACATGGATATTCTGGTAAAGCTCTTACTCTCTTGATTTTGCATCCAACTCATCACTTTTTGACCTCTGGTTCTTGGGACATGAACCAGCAGCCTACAAACTGATTTTCAGACTTTGGGATTCACCAGCTCCCACAGGCATGTGAGCTAGCAGTCTGCTGTTTGATCTGCTGACTTTTGGTTCACCATTCCCTGCCTGACACCTGATTAACTAATTTAATTTGAGACAACAGTATCCACAACTGCATGAACCATTTCCTTGAAATAAATCTCTCAATCTCTCCCTCTCTACCTCTCTCTTTCTACCTCTCTCTCTCTCTTCATACATATAGATATTATGGTTTTGTTCCTCCAGAGAATTCAATCTAAGACATTTGGTACTGACAGTGGTTCTTCTTTTAGACCTATAACTAGACTTAAGTCCCAGAGATCACAAGAGATGAAGTACATAGTGTGACCAAGGAGGAGGTTTACAATACTCCAAAACAACTGCTTGATTTTTCTTTAATATATACAAAGAGAAACCTGGGGAATATGTGTGAAAAATGGCTATTAAAGTTGTGGAATGATGATGCAAGGAACATAAAGTTAGATCAGTCTGAATTTATTGATATGGGCCCACTAAGCACAGATTCTTTATTCAGTGTTTCAGCTTGAGGAAAAGATCTAATTATTTCGTTGATTCACTGAAGCATAGATAAAGCAGTGGTCTACACTAAACCAACTTGAAATGACAGAACTTCCTTGATATACTGTAGAACAAGGTATCCAAAGGCTTAGGGAAATCAAGATGTTACAGTGAATTTATCAGGTTAAACCCACAGACCCACCCACAGAGTGCCTAGAAAACAGCTTATACCACAAAGCTGAGGAACAAACTTGTGAAGGGAGCCCCAGGATCTTTCAAGAGTGCCATGATTGTTATTTTGTGTAAGTCAGATTTGACAGTGGGAACTGCCCTAACTGAACTAAGACACCTAACTACAATGAGGCTTATTGGACCCCACGGTGGTAGGGGCCAAGTGGCGGACTTAACTGACAAAGACAAAGTGGATGTGGCTACTGTGATGGACAGCAGAATCAAAGCAGTAATAAGAATAGTCTGACTCATATGGACTAATGGAGTTGTCTACTTAGTCATAGTGTCCCTAAGAGTGAAATCAATGAGAAATGTAAAAAATATTTATTTGATCTGTGCAAGTGGAAGAAATCTAAATCAACTGACTGACAGTCTAACTTCAATCACCAGAATAAAGAGTCATGGCCCCTCAACCAATTCTCAGACTCAGGAAACCCTTGAACCTCGTCCAACCCCTTGAATGGAGGGGAACCTGGTTCCTCTTGAGGAAAGATCCAGTAGCACTGTCAGAAATTTATACTGTTAATCTTCCTCCCAACCTTCCCCAAAAGGATCTATGGCTTTTTACAAGTGACTAATCATTGGGATAAGGAAATAATCAGACTTTTGGAGGATTATTGAACACTGGCTCTGAACTGAAACTAATTTCAGGACACTCAAAATGTCACTGTGGCCTACCAGTCAGTGTAGGGGCATATGGAGGTCAGGTTATTAGTGGATTTTTAGCTCATATCTGTCACACAGTGGGTCCATTGGATCCCTGAACCTATCCTGTATTGATTTCCCCACATCCGGAAAACATAATTGGAATAGATATACTCAGAAATTGGTACATCCCCACACTGGATCCCTGACATGTGGGGAAAAGGGCTATTGTGGTAGGAAAAACCAAGTTGAAGCCATTAGAATTACTCCGACCTGGGAAAATAGTAAACCAAAAGCAATATTGCATCCCTGGAAGGACTGCAGAGATTAGTGCCACCATCAAGAACTTGAAGGATGTTGAGGCGGAGATTCCTACCACTTCTCCATTCAACTCATCTCTTTGGCCTATGCAAAAACAGCAGATCAAATTGTGATCTGTGTATTTGGGATTTGGTGTCTCCACAACCCCGTGAGATAGCAGCCTGCCATCTGACCTGCCAGTTTTTGAGTTTGTCAGCTCCTGCAACCATGTGAGTCAAGAGAAGCTTCCAGCCTGACCCTTAATCCCACAGATTTGGGACTTACCAGCTTCCACAACTGCATGAACCATTACCTTGAAACAAATCTCCCTACATATATATTTAATAATAATAATAATAATAATAATAATAATAATAATAAAAGACGAATCTTGGAGAATGACAGTGGAATATTGTAAACTTAACCAAAACCAAAAAAACCAAACTCACTGCTGTGGAATTGGATTTGACTCATAGCAACCCCTCCTTGGGTTTCTGAGGTGGTATCACTATGGAAGTAGATTGCCCAACCTTCCTTCCAAGGAGTTGTTACTGGGATTGACTCTAATTGCAGCTGCTGTTCCAGATGTGGCTTCATTGCTGGAGCAAATAAACATATTTCCTTGTACCTTATATGCAGTTACTGATCTGGCCAATGCCATTTTCTTCATTCTAGTTTTGAAGGAAGAAGGAACTTGCCTTCAGCTAGCAAAGCCAGTAATACATCTTCATCATCCTACCTCAGAAATACATGAACTTTCCAGCTTATGTCATAATTTAGTCCATGGGATCTTGATTACCTTTCCCTTCCACAAGGCATCACAATGGCCCACTACATTGATGACACTACGCTGACTGGACCTAGTAGGGAAGAAGCATCAATGATTCTAGAATTAGTAGTATTCTAGATATTTGATGCTAGAGGGTGGGAAATTAATCTGACAAAAATTCAGGTGGTTTCCATGTCAGTGAAATTTCTAGGGATCCAGTAGAGTGGAGCATGTCGAGCTATTCATTCTAAAATGAAGGATAGGTTGTTTCATCTGGACCCTCCTACAACTAAAAAGGAGGTGCAATGCCTAGTGAACCACTTCAGATTTTCGAAGCAACTTATCCCTCATTTTCTTATGCTTCTCCAGTCTATTTGTCAAGTGACTCAAAAAGCTGCTAGTTTTGAGTGGGGCCCAGAACAAGAAAAGACTCTACAATAAATTCAGATTGCTATGCAAGCCACTCTAACACTTGAATCATATGATCTGGCTGATCCAATGGTGCTTGAACTGGCAATATCAGATAAAGATGCTATTTGGAGTCTTTGGCAGACCCCATTGATGAATCACAGTGCAGACCCTTAGGATTTTGGAGCAAAGCCCTGCCACCTTCTGCAGATAACTACTGTTTGTTTGAGAAGCAGCTTTTTTGCTTGTTATTGGGCCTTAGTAGAGACTGAACACCTGCCATGAGCCACAAAGTTGCCATGTAGAATGAGCTTCCCGTCATGAACTGGGTGTTGTCTGACCCACAGTCATAAAGTTGAACATGTACGCAGCACTCTGTCATTAAATGAAATGGTATGTATGGGCTCTGGCTTGAGCAGGACCAGAAGGCATAAGTAAATTACATGAGAATGTTGCTCAAATGCCCATAGTCCTGACTCTTGTCACATTACTTTCCTCCTCCTAGTCTACACCTATGGCCTTATGAGGAGTTCCTTATGATCAGTTCACTGAGGAAGAGAAAGCTCGTGCCTAGAATGCAGATAGTTCTATGTGATATGCAGGCACCACTCAGAAGTGGACAGCAGCAGCACTATAGCCCCTTTCTGGGACTTCCCTGAAAGACAATCGTCTTAGTTCTCTAGGGCTGCTGTAACAGATATACCACAAATGGATGGTTTTAACAAACAGGAATATATTATTTTACAGTTTAGAAGGCTAGATCTCTAAATTCAGAGTGTTAGCTCTAGGGGCTGGGTGAAGGCTCCTCAACCTTGGGCTTTAGCTCTGCCTCTTGTCCCAGGCCCACTGGAGCTGGAGGCTTCTTCTAACTCAAGCAGCTGATGGCTGCTGAGGCTGATGAACCCAAAATCATCAGGTAAAATGGCACAATCCCAAGATCGGCAGCCAACACAGCAGACTCCTTGTTCAAGTCCAGGAACTGGAGATAAAGACTCAGCCAAATCCAGGATCTGTATATGCCAAAAAGCTAGCAATATTTCTCAAAGCTTCTCCTTATGTATTGGAAGCCGACTACACCCCAAAGGCAACCAATTAGCTGCTCACAGCAGATTCCACCTTGGAGGTGATTACACCACATCCAATTTCATCATGGGGACTAACTACATCCAGCCAGTCAAAACCATGGCCCAGCCAAATTGACACACAACCTTAACTATTACAATGGTGAAACAAAATCCTCCCAATGAACAGAACTTCAAGCAGTGCACTTAGTTCTTCATTTTGCTTGGAAGTAGTAATGGCCAGATGTACATTGTATATTGATTCATGGGACTGTGGCCAGTGGTTTGGCTGTATGGTTAGGTACTTGGAAGGAATGTTTTAGGAAAATTGATGACAAGGAGGTATGAGGAAGAAGCATGTGGATAGACCTTTCTGAATGGATCTAAGAAGTGAAGACATTTGAGTCTCATATGAATACTCACCAAAAGGTGACTTCAGCAGAGGAGGATTTTAATGATCAAGATAGGATGGTGTGTTCTGTGGATACATGGAACCTCTTCCCCCTGTCACTCTTGTCATTGCCTAATGGGCTCATGAACAAATTGGTCACAGTGGCATGGATTGAGGTTATGCATGGAATCATAGGCTGACTTGGCTGTAGCCACTGCTGTATGCCCAACCTGTCAGCAGCAGAGACTAACACTGAGTCCCCAACATGACACGCATGGCTAGAGGTAATCAGCCAGCAACCTGGTTGTAGATTGATTACATGGACCTTCCATCATGGAGAGGGCAGCATTTTGTTCTTACTAAGATAGACACTTTAGATATGAATTTACCTTCAGTGAATGCAATGCTTCTTCCAAAACTATCATTCATGGACTTACAGAATGCCTTATCCACCATTCCACCATTATGGTATCCCATACAACATTGTCTATCCCACACAACCTTGCCCTGGATCAAGTAATCCAATTCACAGAAAATTAAGTGCACCAATGGGCCCAAACTCATAGAATTCACTGGTCTTACTATGTTTCTATCATCCTGAAGTAGCCACTTTGATAGAATGATGGAATGGCCTTCTGAAAGCACAATTATTGTGCCAGCTAGGTGGCAGTCCTTTGTAGTATTGGGACAGTGTTCTTCAGGAGACTATACATGCTATAAACCAGTGTCAAATATATGGTCCTGCTTCCCCCATAGCCAGGATTCATGGTTCCAGGTATCAAGGAATGTAAATGGGAGTGGCACTATTCACTATTACCCTTCCTGAGTCACTTGAAATATTGTTGCTTCCTCTCCCTATGACCCTATACTCTGTAGCTCTAGAGATCTTAGTTCCAAAGGGAGGAATGCTGTCTCTAGGAGACACAACACTGATTCCCTTGAACTGGAAATTAAAAATGCCACCCAGCCACTTTGGGCTCTTCATGCCTCTGATCAACAGGCAAAGAGAGTTATATTGGCTGGTGTGATTACCAAGGGGAAATAAAATAAACATTACATGATGGAAATAAGGAAGAATACATCTGGAATACAGGAGACCCCTTAAGATATCTCTTAGTACTATTATGTTCTGTGATTAAAGTCAGTGAAAACGACAGCAACTCAATTCTAACTTCACTACTAATGGCCCACACCCTTCAAGAATGAAGGTTTGTGTCACTCCACCAGGCAGAGAGTCACAACCAGCTGAGGTACTTGCTAAGGGGAAAAGGAATACAGAATAGGTGGTGAAAGAAGGTGGTTTTAAATACCAGCTACAACTACATGATCAGTTGCAGAAGTGAGGACTGTAATTGCTTTCAGTATTTCATCCTTGTTTTGTATATACATATGAAGGCTTCCAGCAAATATCTGTTTTTTTTCCCTCTCTTATTCCATTACTTATTATAAAATTGTGTTGTTGTTGTCATTGTTAACTGCCGTCGAGTCATTTCTGACTCATAACTCTCCCATGCACAGCAGAACAAAACACTGCCTAATCTCGTGCCAGCCCCACAATCCCTGCTATACTTGAGCCCATCATTGCAGCCACCGT
>NW_006921766.1:4171585-4186932 GCF_000298275.1 Orycteropus afer afer | reverse complement strand
CAGCTCTTTCCCAGTCCTATTTTGAGAGGCTTTTAGCCTAAACGGACTATTCCTAAAGGTGCGTGGTAATGTACCAAACAGTGTTTCTTTGCTATTCATAAGGTTTTCCCTGGCCAATTAAGATATAAATGGAACTAGTGCACTTTAAGTTGTATGCATGTTAGTTATCATGTTAGGCACAAGTAAGACTTTATAATTGTCTTTATTTAGTGATTATGTACAGTTTAAAGAGATCTATACAGGTGCTGGGAGTTCTGGTAGCATAGTGTCTAAGGCACTTGACTGCTAGCCAGAAGGTTGGCAGTTCAAACCCACCAGCCACTCCTTGGAATGAAGGTTGGGCAATCTACTTTTGTAGTGATACTGCCTCAGAAACCCAAGAAAGGGTCGCTATGAGTCGGGTCCAACTTGACTGCAAATAACGAATAACAACATACAGATGCTAAGTTGACAAGGGTTGGACTGTGATAGAAAAGGTTATGTGTCAACTTGGCTAGGGCATAATTCTCAATGGTTTGGCAGATATGTAATCATCTCCCATTTTCTGATCTGATGTGAGCAGCCAATCATTTGAAAGGAGAGTTTTCTTAGGAGGGTGGCCTGCATATATGGATGTTCTGGAAAAGCTTGCCCTCTCTTGATCCTACATCCAACTCATCATCTTTGACCTCTGGTTCCTGAGATGTGAGCCAGCAGCCTGACATCTGATATGAAGATTATAGAATTTGCCAACTCCTGCAGCTGCATGAGCCAGGAGTCTGCTGTCTCATCTACTGAGTTTGCGCTCATAAGCCCTTGCAACCATGTGACTCAGGGGAAGCCTGATGCCTGACCACAGATTGGGGACCAGTCAACCTCCACAATTGCATGAGTCATTTCCTTGAAATGTATATATATATACATATATATCTTTGCTTTCTAGAGAACTCAGCCTAAGACATCCCTCAAATATGGTCGATTTGTGGTGTTTCAGCCTGGCATCTGATTTGCCAGTATGCTAATCTTTATTTGAAACCAGGTCAATGAATGTCCATGTGGATTATTTCCCAAGGTCTGACCCATGGTGGCCTATAAGATGTCCTCAAAAACAAGGTTGTAGTCACTTCTTGGCCACTGCTAGCCACCTAGAGGGAGTAAATAGTTGAGTCTGTGGGCTTGGGACCATAGTCACAGAGGACATCAAGATCAATTGGCATAAAATACTACACAAAAACATTGTTCCACATCCTACTTTGGCAAGTAGTAACTGGGATCTTAAAAGCTTACAAGTGGCCATCTAGATGCAACGATGGGTCTCTCCTCATCCAGAGCAAAGAAAAATGAAAAAAAAAAAACTGAAGATACATGGAAACAATTAGTCCAAGAGACTGGTATACCATGCAATCCTCAGCCTATATAACTATGAGACCAGAAGAACTAGATGGTGCCTGGCTATCACTGTGAACCAATCAGAGTGGGCTCTATGTAGGAGATCCTGGATAGAGTGGGAGAACAATGTGGAATAAAACTCAAAATCATTTTTTAAAAAAAGGGACTATGTTTACTGGTCTGATGGAGCCTAATGGAACCACTGAGACTATGGCCCCTAGCTGCCCTTCAGGTCTGGAATTGAACCCACACCTGTGGCTTCCAGCCAAACAAAAGACAGGCATATGAGGTGAACATTTACATTAGGTAGGTACACTCCTTGGAGAGAGCCATCACGGGAGAATAGAAGAGCTGTGTATGCACAGGGAGACAGCTCGGGGAGCAGGAGTGCATGGGAGGGGAGGACACAGGGAAGAGGTAACTATGGGGAGGAAGCGGGAGGGAAGCTGTTGCATTGTGGGAAATATCAGTCAATGTCATGAGACAAAGTGTAAGTGAGCTGCTGAATGGAAAGGGAATTTTCCCTGTAAACTTTCACCCAAATCACAATAAAAATTTTAAAAATAAATAAATAAATATAGCCAGGATGTTTCTTAGAAGTGAGGATGGGAAGACTTCATTTCATGTATTTAGGGGGGAAAAAAAAAAGATGTCCTCTCTGCCTATAGTCTATTCACAATGGACAGGAACACTTCACAGGCTCAAAGGCAAACTCAATAACCTGATTAACTAAGTTTACTCTCTTTTCTAAACATGATTGACAGGGGAACCCATTCCAAAGACATGTGTGATGGTTATGTTTGCATATCAACTTGGCTAGGCCTGGTTGAGTGGCTGGGCAGCTGGATGTAGTATTCCCCATGATGAGACTGGTAGTCAACTCCATGGTGGAATCTACTGCGAGCAGCTGAGTAGCTGCCTTTGGGTATGTGGTCTGCTTCCTGTATATAAGGAGAAGCTTTGAGAACGGTCTCTAGCATATGGCACTCTTGGACCCTGCATGTAGCCGTGTCATTGCTCAGCAGCCTGCTATGCTCTGCCGACCTTGGGACTTCCAATGGACTTAAGTTAATGGCCTACTGTGTGGTTTGGTAACATCAGGAATGTGCCTTTTTACTTGTCAAACTTGGGATTTCTCAGCCTCAGCAGCCAGCAGCTGTCTGAGTGAAGAAATGCCTCTAGCTCCAGTGGGCCAGGAGCAGGAGGCAAAGCTGGACCCCAAGGTTGAGGGGCTTTCACCCAGCCCCTAGAGCCTGGTACTTTGAACGTGGACTTAAAGCCTCCAAATTGTAAGAATAAACTCTTGTTTTTTAAGGCCATGCCATTTGTGGTGTATTCCTGTCAGAGAGGCACTAGGTAACCAGAACAGAATGGAATATATTTTGGGAACTGTTTTTATTTTCAGCATTTGAATTTAATGACATTTTCTTCATTTCAAGTAAAAACATTAAGATCTTTTTGGTGACAATCAAAAAAAAAAAAAAAAAAGAGATAGTCATACTTTATAGGTCTTCTTTTAGTCAAGGTATAAAATAGCCCTGAGTGGTGCAAATGGTCAAGGTGCTTGGCTGCTAACCAAAAGGTTGCAGGTTCAAGTACACTCAAAGATTCCTTGGAAGAAAGATCAGGTGATCTACTTCCAAAAAATCAGACATTGAAAATCCTATGGAGCACATTTCTACTCTGATACACATGGGGTCACCATGAGTCAGAGTTGACTCAAGGGAAACTGGTATAAAAATACTTAGGAGGGTATGTTGCAAGGAGCTGAAATGGTCCAGAAGATTTCCTTCCATCATTCACCCTTTGCCCTGCTCAGTCTAGTTTTTATCAGAATGGCACTCTACAGCTTGGCCACAACTTTTCCAGTGACCATTGGATTGACCAAGTCTTTATTGGTTTAGTTTTGTCCTTGACTAGAGTTTTAGTCCTGAGTTCCACAGTGTTGGCTTTAGCAGTTGAGTTCTATTGGGTGTCAAGATGAGAACCCAGGGAGGATCTACTAGTGGTGGCTCCTTGCCAGATCCAGGAAGACTCTGGTTTATCAAGATCCACCAAGCCCTTCTACTGATATTTATTGAGGTCTCCTGCTGCCTGTCCCTTCTTGACAGAAAAGGTGACCTGACCATTCCTCTGATGTCTTCCAAATGATCTGCAGTTTTTGCCACAGAAATATAATGATTGTGGTTAATTACCATTTTAAAAAATCACATTTTTGGAATGGTATTATTTAGACATCTGCTTAAGATTCTGAAGTTGAACAGGAGACTTAGTGACTTAGAGCCAAAATGGGCATTGCTGATTATAAACACTTGTATTCTGTTGAATCCAGAGCTCAAACTGGAGAAAAAAATTAAGATAAGAGTGGAACCTGGAATCTTTGAATGGACAAAGTGGGAAGTCGGCAAAATCATGCCCCCTCTCATGACCATGGAAGAGCTGAAAGAGGCTAATTTCAATGTTGATACGAATTACAGGTATGCCATTCACAAATTCTCTGCTGCCAGAATTTCTGTAGTTCTTCTATGTCTGACTCTTCAGCATCACAAATCCTTCTAATGTTCAATAAAAATGTATGCTTGAGATTAAACTTCAGTCCTTCACCAGAGTCTGAGCACAAAATAGAGCCCATCCAGGAGTCTCCCTTAAAGTGCCACCATCTTGGAAGAGTGCAGTCTTTCCCAGCTGACCACAGCCACACAATCCTAATCCATATCAACTGTGCCAGTGTGACAGCAATGTGGCATTGATCCTCCCTCCTTATTTCAGGCCTGCATTTCCACTATCTTCTTTGATACCAGCTGAGAGCTACGATGAGTATGTCAACAGGTGTTCAGTGAGTGTAGAACGAATAGTCAGCACCTCCCTACAAGACCGTAAGTGTTTCCATGCTCCACTCCAAGGTGTTACTTCTGGGATGGAAACTGGCTATTTTCTGAACCTGGTAATGAGTATGGGCATGGGTATGGATATGAGTATAGAATACATATACATATGGATACAGCTGGTATACAGATAGATTAGAGAGAGAGAGAGATGGAAGCTCCCGAGATAGGCCCAGCTGCTAGGAAACAGTCTGGCAGCAATCCACCTTCTCTGATACACCAGGCAAGACTCCTCCCTCTGCCTAGCTTTACTTTGTTCTGGATAGAACAGGTGCTGAGTGTGTCTTCTCCTCTCCCCTAGAACTGGCTTAGTGCAATTCAGGTCACCAGGGGGTACTCATTCAGCAGCTGGACTGGCGTATTCTTCAAGCCATTCATCAGTAGGAATCCAGGAGGCTCATGGTGACCAATGGGTTGATAATTCTAAAGCTGATAATAAGATCAGCCTTAGCAGCAGCCACCACCACACCCCAAGGTTTACAGAGTCTGACTGATAGTCACCAGAGGGCAGCTTTTGGTTAATTTCTCAGCCCCATCCCCCCAGACCTGCACAAGAGGGCCCACTGTGCAAGGGGGAGGTGGAGTTGTGGGTATTATGCACCTCTTACCAATCACACCCACTTCCCCTCTTTGCCTGCCTTCTCTCCCTCTCCCTTGGGGTACTAAAGCAGTTCCACCCCAACAACTTTGGGAAGGCCTGATCTGATAAAAAAAAAAGCACTCTGCCTGCTTTGACCTCAAGGGGTCCTTTTACCACAGTGGGCGTCATCCTCGTTGTGAGCCATGGCTCAGCACTGGACTCCTGCACTCGGCCACTCCTTGGGCTGCCACCACGTGAGAAGGAGGACTTTGCCCAGCTAGTAAGAAAGGTACATGTCCCATCTTTTCTCTACAGCCCCCAAAGTCCAGCTCTCTGAAAATGCAGGGTCATCATACTCCCTTTGCAGGGAAAACTAACATCTGGTAACCCAGGGCAACAGGAATTTGCCTGTCCCCTGAGAACAGCCCACATGCTGTCAGGCAAAGGACACCTGGGACTGAGGCTAAAGAAGAACGTTTGTCATCTGTATCGCCATTATGGCAATTTTGATCATTTGCTGCTAATATAACTTAAAGAAAAAGACACAGGATTTTTGTAAAGTCAGCTCACATTACTATTCCTTGCTTTTAAAAAAAAAATACAGTTGCTAGAGTGGACTTCAACTCATAGTGACCTCACCTGTGTCAGAATAGAACTAACTGTGCTCCACAGAGATTTCAATGGCCAATTTTTTTGAAACAGATCTCCAGGCCTTTCTTCCAAGGTCCCTCTGGGTGGACTCTCCAAACTTTCAATTAGCAGCTGGGTGCATTCAACATTTGTAACACTCAAGGTCTCCAGTAATAAATATATAGTCTCTATGAGTCAGAATCGATTCAATGTCAGTGAGTTTGGTTTGGTTTTCTAATAATAAACAAATGGTCCAATAAGGAGTTAGCAGTTGGATAAGAAGATAGAGAACGAAAAGAGTCAGTGTCCCAAGCCCAGCCCAGCCAACACCAGCCCTGTGCCTGTGGCAAGCTCTTAGTGCTCTGAGTTCACATCCTGGCCAGGATAGAACATGCCTCCTCCCACAGAGGGTGGGTGAGATTCAAAGAGCTTGTGCCTACGAAATGTGCTCCAAGCCATTAGTTATCAACACAGCATCTAATGCACAAGACATCTATATATCCTTCTCTTGTCTTGTTCCAATTTCCTCTGGAACTGAGTAGAAGTTTCTCCCCTCCAAAGTGAAAGAAAGAGAGAGAGAGAGAGAGAAGAAAAAGAAAAGCTTTAAAAGCAAAGCTCTCATCCACCATCCATTTTATAAATGAAGGAATTGAGGTCTATACTTTCATTTTATACTTTGTTTGATCAATCTGATAACTCAACACTAAAACCAAATCCATTGCTGGCAAGTCAATTCTGACTCACGGCAACCCCAAGTGTTACAAAGTGGAACTGCTCCATAGGGTTTTCTCAGCTGTAATCTTTACAGAAGATTCCCAGGTCTTTCTTCCACAAAGTGGGTTTGAACTGCCAACCTTTAGGTTAGCAGTTGACAACAAACTGTTTGCACCACCCAATGACCTTAATAACTCAATATCTGTGCCTTTTTTTGATGCTGACCCCAGGGACCTTGATGACTTTACACTGTGTCTGTTTGTGATGCTGAATGCAAGAACATAGCTACTCTTCGTTAGACCACAGTTCTCAACCTATGCACTATTGACCATTGGGGTTGAATCATTCTCTATGGTAGGGTTGTCCTGTGTACTATAGGATGTTGAGCAGCATCTCTGACCTAGACGCCAGTAGCAGTCCCCACCCCAAGTTGTGATAACCACAAATGTCTCCAGACACTGCCAAATATGGAGAGTTATCCCCAGTTGAAAAGAATTGCTATCTTAGATGTTGATGGTATGTTAACCTATCAGCTGGCTTTAGGATTAGCCTAAAATTAATTGACTTATTATTAAATATCAATAATTGATTAAAAACATCAATAACGGATTGAAAATTCTGTTCTAGATCCCTTCTCTGGGTATGTGCTTCTGCGAAGAAAATAAAAAGGAAGGAAAATGGGAATTGGTGGATCCGCCTGTGAAGACACTGACCCATGGGTCCAATTCAGCATTTAACTGGAGAAACTGGATCCTGGGCAACTAAGAACCAACAATTTGTTTCCAATAACTTAATAATGAACAAGTGAAAAGTCTTCACAGAGGCTGTAAAATAGACTTATTGTGAAGGTATTTTAGTCTCACATAATGTGAGTTGTAGAAGCACAGAATGCACTTTTACATTCCAGAATTTTTGTCATCTGCTTTTACCTCTGTGATGCCAACCTGAGGGTCCATTTGCCCGTGAACATGACTGTGCAGAGCTCAGAGCAGACTGCTGGGTCCTGGCACCATGTTTCTAATCCAGGCACAAGACAGAGTCGTGTAAAAGTGAGAGTTATGGTTTGGAGTGAGATTGAGGAACTATGACTCTAATTTCCAAGAATTAAAGGCCCATCACCAAAAAAAAAAGGATACATGTACTTTATTTGATGTGTTTCTTTAGTCAAAGTTCCCACTGGATTTTCCTTTTTCCATTTCTATCACTCTTTAGCTATGTCTACATAACATGAAATAGGTATAATATTGGGGAGGGGGGAAATGGTACAAGGCAATTATCTACCAGATTAAAACTGAGGACCTGCTGGTTGGTGTCAACATCTTCCATGTGAGTGTTCTCTTGCAATAACAACCTTCTGGTCTTCAAACAACACACATTTATTCTCTTACAGTTCTAGGGGTCAGAAGTTCACATCTGATTCCTTCAGGAGGCTCTGAGAAAAATTCACTTTCCTGCATTTTCTAGCTCCATGCCCCTTCCTCCATCTTCAAAGCTAGTAGAATAAATAAATAAATAAATAAACACCCACTGCCACTGAGTCTATTCTGACATATAGCAGCCCTATAGAGTAGAGAACTGCTCCACAGAATGTCCAAAGCTGTAAGTTTTTACAGAAGCAGACTGCCTCATTTTTCTCCTGTGGAGTGGCTAGTGGGTTCCAACTGCCAAGCTTTTGGTCAATAGCTGAATGCGAGCAACACAGCCTCTTCCAGTTTCTCTCTCTATCCCTCTGCTTCCATCATCATATTGCCTTCTGCTTCTGACCCTCTTATCTTCTTCTTATAAAGACACTTGTGATTGCATTGACCCACAATATAATCCAGGATAATCTTCCATTTCACAATCCTTAACTTAATCACCTCTGCAAAATCCATTTTGCCATGTGAAGTAACATATTCAGCTTCCATTCACCAGTCAATCAATTCAACTCGTAGCGACCCCTCCTTGGATTTCCGAGGCAGTATCTCTACAGAAGTAGATTGCCCATTCTTCCTTCCGAGGAGTGGCGGGTGGGTTTGAATGCCAGCCTTCTGGTTAGCAGTCAAATGCCTTAGGCACTATGCCACCAGAGCTCCCTTTTATTTTATTAGTCAGTCAACTACACCCCTGTCCTACTCCTGACACCTGAGACTTCCCTTGGTGTCGGACCTTCTTTTCTTCCTTCTAATCAAGTGGGGGGGAGCTCTGGTAGCATAGTGGCTAAGGCACTTGACTGCTAACCAGAAGGCTGGCGGTTCAAACCCACCAGCCACTCCTCGGAAGGAAGATGGGGCAATCTACTTCCGTAGTGATACTGCCTCGGAAACCCAAGGAGGGGTCGCTATGAGTCGGGGCCGACTTGACAGCACATAACAACAACAACAACAACAATCAAGTGGGGAGAGGGGGGAGGTGGCAGATAAATTGTGCAGTGGCCACTGGGAAGAGAATCCAGAAGTAGGACCCCCAGCACAGAGTGTTCTGCCTCATGATGGTGTAAATTAAATGAAAGCACTGACTTATAAGAAGCTGGTCTCCCCAGTAGTGTCCTTTCACCTTCCCATCCTATCCTGTGATAGCCGTTCCACTGCCAGTGCGTGCAGTGCCTTGATCTGCAGGTTCAACTCCCTCTGTACACAATGAAAATTGATTGGTCCTTGCTTCTTTTCCACCCCCATTCTGGTTCTGATATTATTTCATTCCTATAATTTGCAGCCATGGCCAGTCTCTAACCAGTTGCCATTGAGTTCATTCTGACTCGTGGTGACACTATGTGTGTCAGACCAGAAATGTGCTCCCTGGAATTTTCAGTGGCTGATATTTTAGAAGTTGATGGCAAGGCCTTTCATCCAAGACCCCACTTAGTGGACTCATACCTCCAACCTTTAGGTTACCAGCCAAGCATGTTAACCATTTGTACCACACAGAGATTTCGTTAATATGTAACAGGACTTTTATAGAACAAATATGAGGGCTGGTCAGAAAGTTCTAGCTCTTCACCCTCAGCTGCCTTCTGTTATTTCCCAGGAAAGCCTGGGAGCAAAAACTAAAGGAGCTCTTGTGGAAATAAAGTTGGGAGAAACCCAGCGCCTCAAGAGAGAACCAACCCACTCCATCAGAAAGCACACAAGGAGGCTGGTATCTGACAGAAAAGTTCCCCACTTTTTTACTAAACCATCTCCAGAGAGAAAGATAAATTTGTTTGTTCTTATTTTCTATATCATTCCTCTATGTCCAAACACAGAGAAATTTGGAATTGGCATAGCAACAGAGAACAAAAAGCATAGCTCCCCCCCATCAGCTTATTCATATATCGGGTCATATACTAAATATAATTTATTTATTTATATAATAAAGTCTTTAGGGAAATAATCCTCGATGTGGCTCAATGGGCTCTGATCTATAAGCAAATAAATTTATTGGGGCTAGGAGTAGGCAGACAGTACTTTCTATGATGAGTAGTATGTCCTACCACTGAGCACATAGATAACTTTTTCTTTTTCTTCATCAAGAATATGGTTGACCACTTCTTACCCAAGCACCTTGAGGGACTAAGTCACTGGGCCTGCGGGCTCAAGACCATGGTGGTGGGGAACATCAAGCTCAAGTGGCACAACATAGTACACAAAAACATTGCTCTACTTCCTACTTTGTTGAGTAGTGACTAGGGTCTTAAAAGTTTGCAAGTGGCCATCTAAGATGCATCTACTGGTGTCCCCTTGTCCAGAGGAAAGAAGAGTGAAGAAAATCAAGGATACGTGGAAACAATTAGTCCAAAGAACTAATGGACCATGGGAACCTCAGCCTACATGAACCTGAGACCAGAAGAACTAGATGATGCCTAGCTACCAATGCCAACCACTGGCAAAGGTATCAAAATTGGAAATCCTGGATGAAGTGAGAGAAAAAAAAAAAAAAAACATAGAACAAAACTCAAAAACATTAAAAACAAAAACAAAAAAGTGGATTACTGGTCAGATAGAGATTGGTGACACCCCCAATATTATGGCCCCTAGTCACCCTTTGGGTCTGAAATTGAACTCACTCCTGTGGCTAATTCTCAGGCAAATGATAGACAGGCCTAGGAGCTGAACAATTACACCAAGGAGATGCACTCCTTGGAATAATCAACCATGGGAGATCAGAAGGGCAGCATTTTCACAAGGAGAATGGCAGAGAAATAGGAATATGTAGGCAAGAAGGTTGAATGGAAAACAAATCTGCTCTGTAAAATTTCACCCAAATCACAATACAAAGTTAAAATAAAAAAAATTAAAAAGAATATTGTTGAGCAGAAATGTTCCCTCTGTGTTCTCTCATGGATACCAAGAATATGGCTGAGCCTATGAATCATAATTACAAATAAGAACTTTACAATTCAAGTGCATTAAATTTAAGTGCTGTTTTTAGGTGACGTGGAGTAGATTCCAATTCATAGGGACCCCTTTCGGTTATCAGCCAAGTTCTTAACTGTTAACACCAGAGGTCCTTGGAATTTGAATAGTGGTCACTGCCTTGAGAATTGTACTCTTTTAAGATCTGTCTAAACGGGATCAAATTAACAACAGTGGCTAGAAAGATTAGATAGGATTATAGATTAGGGGAAAATGAGTTAATGTCAATGGGGGAGAAACAACCTAGAAAAGGAGGGTGGGAGTGATTGTACAACTCCAAGAACATAATCAATGTCACTGAATTGCATGTGTAGAAACTACTGAATTGGTGTATGTTCTGTTGTGTATATTCTCAACAACAACAACAACAACAAAAATTTAAAAAAAAAAAAAAAAACAGACAAAAATAAATGAATAATGTCCCTGGATTTCCCTTCTCCAGGATGAAGCTACCCTGGTCTCACACTGCTGGGTAATAAGAGGGGAAGATAACAATGCTTATTTCTTGTTATGCTACTGATGGGGTTTTGCAAGGGATAACAAGGGAATGGGTTTGAGTCTCAGATCTCAAAGTCAGGTGTGCAAGAACACCATTTTCTTTATATTCTATAATTCTGGTTCTGACAAGAACCCCACTCCAATGCAATGGCAGAAAATTTCACCTGTATCATTCTTAGATTCCAGGATGAGCCATTCATCATAAGGACTGAGCCTAGGGGACAGAACTGTGCTGGAGACTGAAAGAGATGGAGATGCCCAGTGGAAGTTTATTATTATTTAGTGTAAGTGTTCAACTCTAGAACTGATAAACTTTTTTTTTAAAGTTTCTTACCAGAATGTTCCTTGGAAGCAAAGATGGTATCAAGATGTCAAAGTCTTTGGACAGGGCACCAGGAAAGACCAATCACTGGAAAATAAGATGGATTGGCACAGAAGCCATGACGATGGGCTGAAACTTACCAACAATAGTGAAGATGACATAGGACTGGGCAGCGTTTCCTTCTGTTACACAGAAGCTCACCGTGGGTTGGAGCCTATTCAAGGCAACTAACAATGCTCTTCACTTGCTTGTCTTTTGGTTTTAATGAGCCTAGTCTGACTGCTAACCAGAAGGTTGGCGGTTCAAATCCACCAGCCACTCCTCGGAAGAAAGGTTAGGCAATCTACTTCCACGGTGATTGTTGTTATGTGCCATCGAGTCGGATCCGACTTATAGCGACCCCTCCTTGGGTTTCTGAGGCAGCATCACTACGGAAGTAGATTGCCCCATCTTCCTTCCGAGGAGTGACTGGTGGGTTTGAACCGCCAGCCTTCTGGGTAGCAGTCAAGTGCCTTAGGCACTACGCTACCAGAGCTCCTAGTGATACCACCTCGGAAACCCTAGGAGGGGTCATTATGAGTCCAATCCTACTCTACAGCAGTGGGTTTTTGGGGTTAGTCTGACCCCTAGTGGTGACATCTGGAAATGTATAGCCTGTTTCTAAGGCCATCCAGCCCAACCCCCCTGCCCACATTGTCACTTTGATTTCCTCGCCTATAGGCTGGAAAAAAATAAGCCTGACAAGAAAATATCCATGTAGTTTTGTTTGTCTTTCCCAGAGGCTTAATGAAAGTTGACGTTTTTTAAGTACCTGTAGCACACTGACTGGAGTTCTTGGGAGTCCTGTGTTTGTCTTTTTTGAAAGAGACAAAGTGATTAACAAAGGAGAGAGCTGGCCTCCTGCTGAGCAGTAAAGGAATTAAAAACTCTAAATCAGGTACCTGGGAGTATTGTAGAATTCTCACCTTCCAGCTAGCAGACTCAGGTTCAATTCCTAGCCAATGCACTTAGATTTTCAGCCAATGGACTTCATGCACAGCCACCACCATCTGTCTGTGGAGACTTGCATGTTGTTATAATGCTGGACAAGTTTCAGTGAAGCTTCCAGACTAAAACAGACAGGAAGGAAGGCCTAGTGGTCTACTTCCAAACGTCAGCCAATGAAAACCTTATGGGTCAAAAGACGAGGTCTTCTAAAGAATGGTGAAACCCCTAAGACTATAGCCTCCCCAGTCACCCTTTGGACCAGGAGTTGGGTTCACTTATGCTGCTTAACCCTTAGCCAAACAATAAATAGACAGGCCTACAAGCTGAACAACTACACCAAGGGAAGTGCACACCTTAGAACAGGCACCATGGGAGATCAGGACAGCATTTGCACAGAGAGAAAGCTCAGAAGGCAAGAATGCATAAGAAAGAAGGACACAAGGAAAAGGTAACCACAGGGAAGTAGGAAGTGAGCTGTAACATTGTGAGGATTGCAGTCAATGCCACACACACAAAAAAAATGTGTATGAACTGTTGAATGGAAAACAAATTTGCTCTGTAAACTTTTACCCAAATCACAATAAAAAGTTAAAGGAAGAAGGAAAAAAAAAAAGGATTACACAGTCCAGTCTACAACCCATCATGAGTATGGTCCAGGTCTGGGCAATGTTTCATTCTGGCATATGTCACTAACTCTGAGAAAGCAGCAGTGAACCAATGGATACAAGTTTACTCTGATGAACCAGTAAATATACAATGTCAAATGCAGATGAAGAAGAACAAAGCAGAGTAAGGAACAGAAAGTGACAATGGGGGTTTCTTTTGTTATAGAAATCTGCAAAGAACAGGAATTCCAGAACTCTTAATTGTGCTCATGAGGAATCTGTACATAGACCAAGAGGCAGTCATTTGAACAGAACAAGGGGATATTGCATGGTTTAAAATCAGGAACGGTGTGAGTCAGGGCTGTATCCTTTCACCACACTTATTCAATCTATATGCTGAGAAAATAACCTGAAGATAGATTATATAAAGACGAATGCAGCATCAGCATAAGGAAGAAGGCTCATTAACAACCTGTGATATGCAAATGACACGACCTTGCTTGCTGAATATGAAGAAGACTTGAAACACTTACTGATGAAGATAAAAGACTAAAACCTTCAGTATGAACTACATCTCAACATAAAGAAAGCAAAAATCCTGACAACTGGGCCAATAAGAAACATCATGATAAATGGAGAAAAGATGAAAGTTGTCAGGGATTTCATTTTACTTGGATCCACAAGCAACACCCATGGAAGCAGCAGTTAAGAAATCAGACGTTGTATTGCACTGGGCAAATCTGCTGCAAAAGACCTCCTTAAAGTGTTAAAAAGAAAAGATGTCACTTTGAAGACTAAGTTGCACCTAACTCAAGGCATGGTATTTTCATTCGCCTCATATGCATGTGAAAGCTGGGCAATGAATAAGGAAGACTGAAGAAGAATTGATGCCTTTGGCTTGTGGTGTTGGAGAAAAAAGCTGAATGTTCCATGGACTGCTAGAAGAATGAACAAATCTATCTTGGAGGAAGTACAGCCGGAATCCTTAGAAACAAGAATGGCCAGACTTTGACTCTTGTACTTTGATCATGTTGTCAGAAGAGACCAGTCCCTAGAGAAGGATAAAGCTTGATAAAGTAGAAGATCAGTGAAAAAAAGGGAAGACCCTCAACGAGATGGATTGACATGGTGGCTGCAATGATGAGCTCAAGCATATTAAAGCTGTGAGGATGGCACAGGATTAGGCAGTGTTTTGTTCTGCATATGTAGGATCCCTATGATTCAGAGCCAACTCGATGGCACCTAACAAAAACAACCATCCCACCAGTCCTGGCCCTCCGAGGTCACAGTTGATCACTGTAGCATCTACTTCCCTTGCTTTCTTAACTCCTTAATATATGGACTCATATTTTTACCACTAGGCTCACATGTTCCTCAGACTAAAGACCTCACAGGAAGCCACTGAGTTTATGTAAGACAAGCATTGAGCATGTTCTACATGGACAGTACCGTATTATGCTCTGGAGATAGAGACAGAAATCATGCCCTGGAGAAGCTCCCCACTGTTTGTTTCAATTTGACCCAAAGGGGGTCTGTGAATGTAGTGGATGGCCTGTAAGGTACAGCAGGGGGGAGAGAGACTTACACAGGCAGTCCAGAATACAAGTAGAATTTAGTACTCATGGGTCCAAGAGAGGAAACTACAGTATGTCTCAACACAGGGCCACATAGGAGGTTGCACCTGGGGCAAGGAAACGACAAGCTAGAAGTATAGGAGAGGGCTTATATAAGGCAAGCAGGGTGGGGTCCCAGGGTAACCATGTGCTGGTCAGTTTTACTGGTCAGTTTAGAAGTTTCTAGTGTGTTACCATAGAAGAAGGAAGACGTTCTTCTCCTGGGAAACCATATGGGGCATGGCCAGGAGGGGCAAGGAGTAACCACAACCATTGAGGGACTAGGTTACAAAATAGTAAGGGGTTCTTATCATGGGAAATTGTATAAGACATGGCCAGGAGGGCCACTTAAAAAGACTAGAGCCAATTAAGTCATATGAGGGCCATAAACACTGTTAATCTGTAGTGCCTCCTCCTCTGCTAACTCACATGTTTGAAAGGGATATGTCAGTTATATACGTGTGTGTGTGTGTGTGTGTGTGTCTTAGCTTTCCATGATGTAACTTCTTTTTAAATTCAACTATAGCACTAGCGAGTAAACATAAAAGTAGTGTATGCCATTTTAGCAGAATAAAATAAACTGGGTTATAAAAATTTTAGTGGATGTAGGGTATGAAGATTTTTACTATATACCACGGAAAACCTCATGAATAGCAGAGAAATACTGTCTGATACATTACTGCGCAATTTTACGAATAGTCCAGAAACATTGTCCAATACAGAGGAGGAAGATGAGTCACTTAGCTTAGAAAGCTCTCAAAGTAGAACTGGG
>NW_006921766.1:4164637-4169586 GCF_000298275.1 Orycteropus afer afer | reverse complement strand
TCATGAAAGGAGTGCATCCGGGTTGTATCCTTTCCCCATACTTATTCAATCTATATGCTGAGCAAATAATCCAAGAAGCTGGACTATGTGAAGAAAAACGTGGCATCAGGATTGGAGGAAGAATCATTAACAACCTGAGATACACTGATGATACAACTTTGCTTGCTGAAAGTGAGGGTGACTTGAGGCACTTACTGATAAAGATTGAGGAACACAGTCTGCAGTATGGATTACATCTCAATATAAAGAAAAAAAATAAATCCTCACAACTGGGCCAATAAGCAGTATCACAATAAATGGAGAAAAGATTGAGGTTGTCAAAGAATTCATGTTACTTCGTTCTACTATCGAGGCAAATGGAAGTAGCAGTCAGGACAATAGACGATGTGTAGCACTGGGCAGGTCAGCTGTGAAGGAACTCTTTCAAGTGCTGAGGAACAAGGATGTCTCCTTGAGAACAAAGGTGCACCTGACACAGGCCATGATAGTTCCAATTGCCTCATATGCATGTGAGAGCTGGACAATGAATAAGGAAGACAGAAGAGTTGATGCTTTTGGGTTGTGGTACTGATAAAGAATTCTGAAGGTATCAGAGACTGCCAAAAGAACTAATAGATCTGTCCTAGAGGAAGTGCAGCTGAGATGCTCCTTGGAAGTGAGGATGGCCAGACTTCATCTCACCTACTTTGGTCATGTTATCAGGGGGGACCATTCCCTGGAGAAGGATGTTATGCTTGGTAAGGTGGAGGGTCAACGAAAGAGGGGATGGTCTTCGACAAAATGGATTGACACGCTGGCTGCGACAATGTACTCAAGTATAGCAAGGATCATAGAGCTGGCGTGAGATCAGGCAGTGTTTCATTCTGCTGTGCATGGGGTCGCTATGAGTCGGAAGTGACTGAACGACACTTAACAACAACAACCACATTTTCTACAAAAAGAATATTCCACATATTCTACAGCCAAGAAAATGAATCAGTGAACCTAGTTGTTTCAACAATCAATGTAAAATTCTATTGATGTCCTACAATGAAAAATCACCTTTCACCAGTTTTTATTTAAATGGCTCATATTTCAATTTTGATACTTGTTTTATAGTAAATGCTATAATTATAAATGAGCAAAGGAAAAGATGTCACAAAAGAAAATTTAATGACCAAAAAACAAATATTACAACAAATTACTATATTTTATTTTTAAATAGAATTAGACACAACAGTCCACCCCTACCTTTTGTTTATTAGAAAGGAATAGTACAATACCAAGAGACCCGCTGAGACAAGGGCTTTCAATTACAAGGTAGGGGACCTTAGGAGATAAATGTCAGTGAAATCATTGAAGTGGGCCCCATACCTTAAACAACCTTGCATGTGGGCACACTCCTAACACTGTGTGAACTTTATTTAGCCAGCACATTCTCACACACTGGAGCTGGTATTGATTCCATTTAGTGCCCTGCCAGTTCCCTTCCACTGTGGTGCTCACTTTTCCTTGTGTCCTGATTGGCATCTTTTAATCTTTGCTTTGGACAACAGGTTTCTCTGTTTTGTTGATGCCCTAAGTACATGTTTACCTTGTTTATTGGGTAATCCATTCCTGAGAGAGACCATTCAGAGAGACTGAATGACAAGATAGGACTGAGGATGTCAGAAACTGGGTGAAAGGGTAACAAGGAGGAATTCATGAATGCCAAAGCAGCTCAAAGACCTTAGGATACCATATGCAGGAGATGAACATGATGATGACTAATGAAAAAACCAAACTCACTGCTGTTGAGTCGATTCGACTCATAGCAACCCTCTTTGGGTTCCCAGGACAGTATCTCTACAGAAGTAGAGTACAGGGGTCTACAGGAGTACAGAGGAAGACTGCCTTATGCAGCTGGAGAATAACAAACCTCCCCAAACTAGTCTGGCTTTCATCTTCAGTCCCTGCTCACCATTTTATGGAAGGTCACTTCAATGATGTTCCCTGGCGTCACAGGCCAGCTTCAGAGATAGAACAAGATGCCAGCAGGCATCAGAAGGCAACCATCCATGAATCCTGAGAGAAAACACTCATCACTTCATATGAGCCAGAGATCCAAAAATCTTGGAAAGGCTCAGCATTTTATTTAGCCCCAAACAGATCCCAGGTGAATTGAGTACAATCATTCTTGCATACCAGTGTAATCCATTGTCATGGATTTAATTGCATCCCCCAAAAAATGTGTTTTAAATCTCATTTGGCAATAAGGTTTTCTTTGTTTGTTTCTGAGTGATATAAAGAGTGGCATAAACACAGAAAAGGAGCCCTGGTGGCACAATGTTTAAGTGCTCATCTACTAACCAAAAAGTTGGCAATTCAAACACACCATCTGTTCTACAGAAGAACTGGGAAACTGCTCCCGTAAACTCTTCCTCACAGCTGATGGAAAACACGCTTCCCCAAGAGCCAATGCTTCAAACGTCTAGCCATATAAGGCAAAAGACAAGGCAACCAATGCCATGCAGTCGAACCCGACTCATAGCGACCCCTCCTTGGGTTTCCAAGGCAGTATCATTATGGAAGTAGATTACCCAACCTTCCTTCTGAGGAGTGGCTGGTGGATTTGAACCACCAGCCTTCTAGTTAGCAGTCAAATGCCTTAGGCACTATGCTACCAGAGCTCCTTCTAGCCATATGAACAGTGAGAAAATAAATTTCTCTTTTTAAAGCCACCCACTTGTGGTGTTTCTTTACAGCAGCATGAGGAAACTAAGAAAAGAGAGTAGTTGAAAAAGCATACATATTAAAGTCAGAAAACCCTGAGTTAAGCCCAGACTTTGAGCCTTACCTGCTTTGTGACCTGGGCAGCGTTTCTCACTCTCTGAACCCCTATTTCTCATCTGTAAAATGAGCGTGTATTAGTACCTTTCTCATAGAATTGTTGTAAGGTGAAAATGAACTAACATTGTTGTATAAAGCATTTAACACATTGCTTAAATCACAGTAAGTTCAGTTTAGGCTGACAGCCCTGTTATTCTTTATACTATAGCTTGGATTACCAAGAAGACCATTCAGATTCTCTCTAGATTCTCCTCTCCACCCTTGCCCTGTGGGATATAGGAGTGTTTAGTAGGTATTGACATGGATGTATTATTTCTTGTGAAGGGAGAAGGCAGCAGGACCTGGAACTTGAAAACTTTTCTATGCACTTGAATGTAGAAGAATTATATAGTATAAAAAAGAGGCAAAATAGTAATATTGTTGGAAAAGAAATGGAAGAAATATGAACCAGTCTGTTTCTGTAAAGCTTTACAGGCTTGGGAACCCTATGGGAGTTACCATGAGTCAGAATTGACTTGATGGCAGTGAGTTTGGGGTTTTTTTTTTTGTGTGTGTGTGTGTGTGTGTGTTGTTGTTGTTGTTTTAGAAGAGAAAAGCAATTCAAACAATGACTCCTGGAAAGAACTAGAGGTCAAATAATAGTAGAAGCTAGCTTTTACAGAACATTCTGTTGTTTTCTCAAATAACTTTCTATCCTGTCATCTTTTGCTTTCAACAATGCTGTATCTTTCATTTAACGCTTTCAATAAGAAGAGCAAGTAACATTATCTCAGTGTTAGAGGTGGAATAAGTGAAAAGATGAGGTCCTTGAAGTCAAATACTTTACTAGTGGAAGAGCCCTGATAGAGAAAGACAGGCAAAGTTTTAGAGAAAGAAATAGATCTAGAATCAAAAGTGAAATCAGGTCCTAGAGGTAACTGCTATGGGACATGCTCTCCCACCATAAACTAGAAAACTGAACAAACGTATATAGAACAAGCCTTTTTGTATGTTAGACCATAGGCAATGCAAGGCTGTGGTCACTGAGCTACTATAGGAGCCTAGGAGCAGGTGTCGGAGGAGATTCTCAGAGTATGAAACCAAAAGGATTGGAATAGCCTTGATTAGGTTGAATTTTTGGCAGGGTGACCTCCCCTGGGATTCAGGGCTTCATATTTGGCTCAAACCTGAGTAATATGATTAATAATATTCCAGGTTGACTAATTAAAGCCTTAACAAGGATGGTTTAGAGTTAATGAGGTCAAAATGCATGAAATTCCTGACAGCTATAGAGGAAAGAGCTGAAAGGCTCAGGGAATGAGAAACGTAGAACTGGATCTACATTTACAATTTACTCAGCCGCTCCCTAATCTGATCTCCCCACACACACATCCACACACACACTGAGGACTCAGAGGCATTGGTAAGTCTTTAGCAGCTCTGTGCAGGCTGTCCTTGGCAGGCAGGGGGAGGTGAGGGGTACAGCAATGGAACTGAATTCCCCATCTGGTAGAAATAATGGGATCCCAGAGCAGTGGTGGTGCTCATCCATAAGGGACAAGGCAGTCTAAATGCTTCAAGAAGATGATAATAGCAAATCATTAGAGTGCTTTGACCCACAGGGATTAAATAGATGTCCACAACTACAAGCAACTAGGAAGGTGGGCCAATCTACTTTCATAGTGATACCACCTCAGAAACCCAAGGAGGGGTCTCAAAGAGTGGGGTCTGACTCAACAGCACATAACAACCACAATAACTACAAATACTGCTTAGCAAATTACATGGAAGAAAATCCCAGGTCTGATAAGAAGAAATCTGACTCCTGACTGCTTCCCAGTCCCTAGACCTAAGCCAGTTCCCTCTACCCAGTACACACATTTCTAAATTATTCCTTTATTAGTTGTTGTTGTTGTTGTTAGGTACCATCAAGTCATCTCCAACTCATAGCAACCCTATGCACAGCAGAACGAAACACTGCCTGGTCTGGTGCCAGCTCCATGATCCTTGCTATACTTGAGCCCATTGCCACAGCCACTGTGTCAATCCATCTCATTGAGGGCCTTCTCCTCTTTCATCGACCTTCCACCATAACAAACATGACATCCTTCTCCAGGGAATGCTCTCTTCTGATAACATGACCAAACTAGGTGAGACAAAGT
>NW_006921766.1:4159873-4163317 GCF_000298275.1 Orycteropus afer afer | reverse complement strand
TGAAACATCTTAATGAGTATCCCATCAACTCCTGGAGCCTTGTTCTTCACCAATTCCTTCAGCGCAGCTTCGACTTCTTTCAATATCATTGGTTCTTGAACATACTCCACATCCTGAAATGGATGAAGATCAACCAGTTCTTTTTGGTACAGTGACTCTGTGTATCCCTTCCATCTTCTTTTGATGTTTCCTAAAACATTCAATATATTGCCCATAGAATCTTTCAATATTGAAACTCGAGGTTTAAATTTTTCCTCAGTTCTTTCAACTTGAGAAATGCTGAGTGTGTTCTTCCCTTTTTGTTTTCTAACTCCAGGTCTTTGCACATTTCATTATAGTAGTTGGCTTTATCTGCTCAGGCTGCTCTTTGAAATCTTCTGTTCAGCTCTTTTATCCTGTCATTTCTTCCATTTGCTTTAGCTACTCTCCACTCAAGGGCAAGTTTCGGAGTCTCTTCTGATATCCATTTTGGTCTTTTCTTCCTTTCTTGTCTTTTTAATGACCTTTTGCTTTCTTCATGGATGATGTTCTTGATATCATCACATAATTCTTCTGGTTTTCGGTCATTGGCATTCAATGCATCAAATCTATTCTTTAGATGGTCTCTAAATTTAGGAGGGTTCTATTCAAGATCACATTCTGACTCTCATGGACTTGTTTTAATTGTCTTCAACTTCAAGTTGAACCTACATATGAGCAGTTGATTGTCTGTTCCACAATCAGTTCCTGGCCTGGTTTTGACTGAAGATATTGAGCTTCTCCATGTCCTCTTGCCACAGATGTAGTCAATCTGATTCCTGTGTACTCCATCTGGCAAAGTCCACGTGTATAGCCACCATTTGTGTTGTTGAAAAAAGGTATTTGCAATGAATAAGTCGTTGGTCTTTCAAAATTTTATCATGCGATCTCCAGCATTATTTCTCTCACCAAAGCCAAAATTTTCCAACTACTGGTGATTCTTCTTTGTTTCCAACTTTTTCATTCCAGTCACCAGTGATAATCAACACATCCTGATTGCATGTTCAGTCAATTTCAGACTGCAGAAGCTGATAAAAATGTCCAATTTTCTCATCTTTGGCTTTGGTGGTTGGTGCATAAATTTGAATAATAGTAGTATTAATGGGTCTTCCTTGTAGGCATATGGATATTATCCTATCACTGACAGCATTGTACTTCAGGACAGATCTTGAAACATTCTTTGTGATGATGAATGCCATGTCATTCCTCTTCAATTTGTCATTCCTGGCATAGTAGATCATATGGTTGTCTGACTCAAAATGACCAAAAACCATCCATTTCAGCTCACTAATGCCTAGGATATCAATCTTTATGCATTTCATTTCATTTTTGACAACTTCCAATTTTCCTGGATTCATACTTTGTACATGCCATGTTCCAATTATTAATGGATGTTTGCATGGTTCTACTCATTTTGAGTCATGCCACATCAGCCAATGGAGGTCCTGAAAACTTTACCCCATCCATATCATTAAGGTCGTCTCTATTATGAGGAGTCCACTCTTCCCCAGTCAAATTTTGAGTGCCTTCCAATCTGATGGGCTCATCTTTCAGCACTATTTTGGACAATGTTTCAGGGCTATTCATAAAGTAATGTGTCAGTAATATATGCTGTGCATAAGGTTTTCACTGGCCAATTGTTTGAGAAGTGGAAGGCCTCTTCCTTCTTCCAAGTCTGTCTTAGCCTGGAAGCTCCACTGAAACCTGCCCACCATGGGCAACCCTGCTGGCACTTTGCAACACCAGTGGCATAGCCTCCAGCATCACAGCAACATGTAGGCCACTACAGGATGACAAACTGACAGGCAAGTTCATCTCCCTTAGTTGTTCCTAACTCCTCTGCACCTGCTTACCTTGGGCAACAGCCTTAAAATAGAGCCGCCCACAAGTAAAAAGCAGCAGCTGATCCCCAGCCCACCTACGTTAGGTTCCAGCCTTAATAAAGAGCCGCCCCCAAGTGAAATGCAGCCCTCAGCCCCAGGCCCACCTACCCCAGGCCCGGACCTTAATATAGAGCCACACCCAAGCAAAAAAGAGCCTCCAAACCCTGGGCCAGCCTACCTCAGGTGTGGCCTTAATTAAGAGCTGCCCCCACGTGAAAAGCAACCCTCAGCGTCTGGCCCACCTACCTCCGCCCTGGCCTTAATAAACAGCTCCCCACCCCAGGCATAAAACAGGCCCCAGCCCTAGGCCCAGTAATTATTTATTATGTATTATATTATGAAAAGTTTGGAATCAGAAAAGCTGATCGCCAAAAATGTGGACTTGATGGTCAGGAACAGAAAGTTAAACAAGAATAGATGTTAATTGAGGATACAGTCTTTAAATGGTCAGTTTATTTGCAAATATTTTCAAAGAAATCTGACCACTTTTGCTTTGCTACAAACTTTATAATTTGGGGTTTGAAGAGCGTCAATTCTCTAACCCCAACCCAGAACATAGTGCCTGGCTTTCAGGAAATATTTACTGAATGAGTGAATGATTGCAGATGACATAAAGTAAAACAAAAGAGGATTAGGAAAGACAACACTAAGGAGGGGCCTAAAAGAGACTAGAGTCAGGAAAGAACTCTGAATTAATAAAATGGTAGAAAGTGGTCAGGTGAAGGAGGTGTGTGTTTGGTAGTGAGGGTTGGGAACAAGGTAATAGACAAGGTTCAGCACGTGCAAAGCTGGAGCATGATAAAGGAGAGACAGCAGAAGACTCAGGTTCCAGTTTGTGGGGTCCCTCAAGGACCTGTAAAGTTGCTTGTCTCTGTAAATGGCATCGTGGCAGCACTAAACAGGGAGAGTGGGAGCAAACATTCTCCCTTCCCACCCCAGCCCATTTATTCTCACATACTCCTTGAGAGGAGTGATGGAGAGAGTCATTGGTAAGATCATGCAGGGCTTACAGACTGGAATATTGGTTTAGGGTTCACAAAATTCCAGAGTTGCACGCTATTTGTAGGTATAGAAGTATTTTGTAGCTCCATCATTCCAGATGTCCATCAGCCTCATGAGTCTCTTTCATTAATCCTTTCTACCTTCTTGCCCTTCCCTGCCTCCCACTTATTAATGATACTCTTACCAAAGGTCCTTTCCTTCTCCACAATGCCCTTACTGGCCCACTCAAAACCAAAATAACAAAAAAAGAAATGCTGTACAAGATGACAAATATGAACCCTTTTGCACATACAGTACTGCGTTGTCAGTGAAGGCTAACATGGGTATATGGATGGATAGATGGGTGGACAGGCTAAACGATTAGGTATGTCTATGAAATGGGGAGTGTATCCAAGAACATATATAGGGTTGGCAGACAATGGTCTTATGAGTTTATGTGAATGATCAGAATTCCCAGGTGTATAGTAGAGTTGACAAGGGGAAGTTGCAGTCACTGCTTGGTCACAGCCAGGTACCCAGAGGGACCGAGTAGTTGAACCTG
>NW_006921766.1:4153471-4159274 GCF_000298275.1 Orycteropus afer afer | reverse complement strand
GGAGGGGAGCTATTGCATTGTGGTAAACTGTGGTCAATGACATGAGACAAAGTATATATGAACTGCTGTATGGAAAGTGAATTTTCTCTGTAAATCTTTACCCAAATCACAATTTAAAAAAAATAAATAAATTAGTATAACATCTACCAACTCAATACATAGATCAACATAAAAGGGCATTGCTAATGTATAATGCAACTCAAGGAATGAGTTAGTAATTAATTTATTAATGTTAATTAGATAGGTTGGAATAAAAAAAAAAAAATGCTGTACATAGATTTGGCAGGAGGAGCCCTCTGAAGCTGGAGAAGCTCTCAGATAGCAAGGACAGAGTTAGCCAGAGGTCTGGGCTATCCCTCTGTGTTGGTGGGAAGAGGATGGTTAGACTAGAGGAGGCTTTCTGAGGCTCACTCAAAACCAAACTCATTGTCATCGAGTCAATTTCCAACTCATTGTGATCCTATAGAACATGTTAGAACTGCCCCATAGCGTTTCCAAGGCTGTAGTCTTTACAGAAAAAGACCACCACATCTTTCTCCCACAGAGCAGCTGGTGGGTTCACACCACTAAAAATTCAGTTAGCCACTGAGCACTTAACCACTGCACCACTAGACCTCATATCTGAAGCAGAGGTCCCAGAACCTTGGCTCCAGAAAGTGGGGGTGCAGAAGGGCTGAAGACGCACCTCCACCCCTCAGGACAGGCTCTAGCAGAAAGAGCTGCTCTGAGGCTGCCTAATGTCAAGGAGAATGAAGCCCAAGAGAGCTGGAAGAGACAGGGGGATGGCCAGACTGTTAAAAATATCTAAAATATGGATCACTTATATATTGACTTCAAGATGAATATATTAATTATTCAATGTATGATACAGACATTGGTGAACCAAAACTCTTCCCTAGCCAAAATGATACACTGCAGTTTCAATTTCTCCCATGACAGAGTACATATCTTCCAGACCCAAGCCTTGTGCAGATGTTTTTGTTGACGTTAGTTGGCATCTAGTTGGCTTCTACTCATAATGACCCCATGTACAATAGAATAAAATGTTACCTGGTCCTGCACCATCTTTGCAATTGTTGGTAACTTTGAGCCCATTGTTGAGGATGTTGTGTCAATCCATCTCATTGAGTATTTCTCTCATTTTTCTTGACCCTCTACTTTACCAATCATAATGTCCTTTTCTAGTGATTGGTCTTTCCTCATGTATGCAAAGTAAGTGAACTGAATTCCCACCATTCTTGTTTCTAAGGAAAATTCTGGTTGTTTTATTATACAGATAACAACTACAAATTCTGGAGAAATTGTGAAAAACAACTACCTGAAGGCACTGGAGAGTGAAAAAATGGCAGTCAGATTCTAGAAGGAAGCTGCCACTTGGAAGAAGAGATGGCAAAGGGCAAGTTTCCATTATCAAAGCTTCTGCCTGATAGGAGGCCCCAGTTGCACCCATTAAGGGTAACTAAAACACAGATAGAAAATATCAACCTTTCTGGTCTGAGGACCTAGAAGACTGAGTTCAGGGCAACCACAGCCGCTAAAAAGCTAGGAATTAGAAATCCCAAATTCATTGTATAAACTCTTCGCACATCTTTGACTGACCCCTGAACCCTGTATATACAGGGCAGAATCCAACTAAAGACTGAAAAAAAGAAGACTAAACTGATACATGAGCTGCCACTCAAAAGAGAAAGTTTGAAATGGCTCCAAGTTAACTTCCTACTGTCTTAGTTATCTAGTGCTGTTATAACAGAGATACTATAAGAGGGTGGCTTTAACAAACAGAATTTTATTTTCTCACAATTGTTGTTGTTGTTGTTATGTGCCATTGAGTCGGACCCGACTCATAGCAACCCTTCTTTGGGTTTCTGAGGCAGTATCACTACAGAAGTAGGATTGCCCAACCTTCCTTCTGAGGAGTGGCTGGTGGGTTTGAACTGGCAGCCTTCTGGTTAGCAGTCAAGTGCCTTAGGCACTATGCTACCAGAGCTCCTTTCTCACAATTAGGAGGCTATAATTCTGAATTTAGGCAACTGGCTATAGTGGAAGTCTTTCTCTCTCTGCCTACTTTGGAGGAAGGTCTTTGTCTCTTCTGAGCTGCTGCTCCAGGGTGATCTTTATGTGGCTTGGCTTCTCTCTTCCCTATATTTGCTTCTTTTGCTTTCTTGTCTAATCTCTTTTATATCTCAAAAGAGATTGACTTAAGACACATCCTACATTAACCCAGTCTCTTTAACATGACAAAAACAACCTATTCCAAAATGGGATTATAACCCTAGACATAGAGGTTGGGATTTAAAACACATATTTTTGGGAGACAAAATTCAATCTATAACACCTACTTAATTAAAATATCATAAGAAGAAAGTCAGCACCTTTCAGGGTGATATAACTGAATCTACCACAAAAACATTTGCAATGTCCAACATATAATACAAAGTTACCTGATGTAAGAATAAGCAGGGAAATGTGATGCATCCCCAAGATAACAGACAACCTATGAAAAAAACACCAAGTTGACCTAAGTATTGTAATTAACAGAAAAAAGTTTTTAAAGTATCTGTTTTAATATGCTTAAAGAGCTAAAGGAAAACATGCTTGCAGTAAATAAAAAGAAAATAAATACCAGGAGAGAAACAAAAAATCTAAGAAAAAGAGACAGATAAAATTCTAGAACTAAAAAGTACATTATCTGAAATAAAAAATGCACACTTTGAGGAAGTGGATCTCTGTGCCTGCAGTCTGAGGACCATGGTTGCTGGGGACATCAAGCTCAAGTAGCATAACATAGTATACAAAAATGATGTTCTACATCTTACTTAGGTGAGCAGCGACTGGGGTCTTAAACACTTGAGAGCAGCCATCTAAGATGCAGCTATTAGTCTCCCTTCATCTGTAAAAAAGTAGAATGGAGAAAATCAAAGACATGTGGAAACAGTCCAAAGGACTAATGGACCATGAGAATCTCAGCCTGTATTATTCTGAGACCAGAACTAGATAGTGCCTGACTCCCAATGCCAACCACTCAGAAAGAGACAAAAATTGTAAATCCTCGATAGAATGGGAGAAGAGTATGGAACAAAACTCAAGATCATAAAAAAGACCAGGTTTACTGGTCTGATAGAGACTGGTAAAACCCCTGAGATTATGGCCCCAAGTGACCCTTCAAGCCTGTAATTGAACTCACTCCTATGGCTTACCTTTCAGGCAAACAATAGACAGGCCTACAATCTGTACACCTACCCCAGGGATAAGCACTTCTTAGAAAAATCAACCATGGGAGATCAGAGGGGAAGCATTTGCACAGGGACAGAGATAGGGAGGTAGGAATGCATAGGCAAGAAGAACACAAGGAAAGGGTAATCACAGGAAGGAAGTGGGAGGAGAGTTGGTATACCGTGGGGTAACCAGTGTCACAGAACAAAATGTATATGAACCATTGAATGTAAAATGAATCTGCTTTGTAAAATTTCACCCAACTCACAATGTTGTCATTGTTGTGTGCCGTCGAGTCACACCCAACTCATAGCGACCCCTTCTTGGGTTTCCAAGGCAGTATCACTATGGATAGTAGATTGCCCAACCTTCTTTCTAAGGAGTGGCTGGTGGGTTTGTACCGCCGGCCTTCTGGTTAGCAGTCAAGTACCTTAGGCACTACACTACCAGAGCTCCTCAAATCACAATAAAAAGTTTAAAAATAAAAATAAAATATGCCCTGGGATTCAAAATGGAGTCTCGCCAGTAAGGAGCATGTTTATTTTTCCCTCTAGCATCTAAGAACTTTAAGTACTAGGTACAACAGTTTGAATTGAGATCTTTGGCGCTCTGAACAGCTCACTGAATCAGAGTGCACCAAACACAGATGAGCAGAATTGGAGGAAAGGCACAGGGAGATTTTTTAGGAAAGAGCTACTGCCAGAAGATGAACGGGCACCCAAGAGAAACCATTGGAAACATTTCTGGGGCAGTCACTGTCTGCCAGGCAGAGGCGGCCAACTGAGATCCCAGAGCCAAGAACAAGATCACTTATAGCAGCTTACCAGTGACCAATACAATATTCCAGCAGGCAGCAGCAGAGACCTGTCTCCAGTGGCTGATTTTGTCAGTAATTTGGGTGGTGAGGGTGCAGCCAGACACAGGCACCATTGCTGAGACTCAGGTGGAGATCTCACTGCTGGGCCAGAAAGGCTACCTCCCTCCCCTCCCAGCAGATTAGAGTGGGCTTGGGTCAGACTGGGAGACACCATGCTTTTCTTTGCCACGGTTATTGGGACCGCAGGTCACTGGCAGGTACTCCCCCGACTCCACCACAGCTAAAATTGTGCACATCTTTGGTGCCGCAGGTGGGCAGTATTGCAGACAAACTCCAGAGCCAACCATTACCAGTGGGGCAGGATTGTGTCACCTCCGTGGGCAGATGGGTCATGGAGAGCAAAAAAACTGCAGTTGAGCGCAATCCCACAAATTTTGCTCTGGAGCCGCACTTCGGCGCTGTGGGGCCGTGGAGGCAGGGGCTTTAAGTGTGCATGAAATTGACGGAAATTTGTGACCCTCTAATTATAGGAATCTTTCCTGAGATTGAACCACGGTCTTGCAAATAAACACTTCATAAATAAGAGCCTGCTCAGGTACTCCCCCGATTCCAACACACCTGAAATTGCATGCATCTTTGGCGCTACAGGTGGGGGGTATCACAGACAAACTCCAGAGCCAGCCAATGGCAGTCTGGCTGGATTGTGTCAGCACCGCGGTCAGATGGGGCATGGAGAGAAAAAAAAAACCACAGCTGAGCGCAACCCTGCAAATTTTGCCCTGGAGCCAGGCTTTGGCACTGTGGGGCCATGGAGGTGGGGGCTTTGAGTGTGCCTGAAATTGGCAGAAATTTCTGACCCTCTAACAAGAGGAATTTTTCCTGAGGTTGAGCCATGGTCTTGCAAATAAAAACATCATCAATAATACCCAGCTCAAAGCCCTAGAAACCAACTCTAGCAACACCAAGCTTTCCTTCCTCTGCTCCCACCTTCTCTGCCAATAACTGCACTCATTCAATAGAAGAAACCATAATCAGCCAATTACCATAAAACCTCACGCTTTGAACTCTCTGTACGAAAAACAGAAATACATATCCACAATACACACAGTGATTCCACCATCACAAAGAAAACAGCAGAGTGACCCAACACACCTGAATCAATAATAGGATAAAACACACCAGCTTCACCTTTTCAAGATATTAAACCATAAAACCAAGACAAAAGAAATCATCATGTAATCTGCACCTAGAGACAACCTAAAGAGACAATGCTCTACCAGATTCCAAGGGCTCAAGAAGAGGTTCTGCTTTCCAGTAACCCCAAGAACTCTCCAAACTGGCACTACACAATTTAAAAGGTCTTAGTTTACACCATCTTTTTTTTCTCTCTCTCTCTCTCTCTCGTGATGAACCCCATTACATGTTGGGGGTTTTTATTGTTTTGTTCTGCTTTTGCTTTTTTTTCTCTCTCTCTCTTTCCTGCTTGCTAGTTTGTTTTCTTTCTTCATTATTCTCCTTCTCTACCTTTTTTCTCTTAGTGATCTATCCCCAGATATTGCATATTTACCTGTTTTCTTTTTCTTTTCTGCACTTCTCCTTTTTTTGGGTTACTGTTCCTGTGTGATTTCAGTGTGCATTTTTTGTCCATGTGCTTTTAGTTTTTTATATGGTTATTCAATTGTAATTTTTGGCTAGCTGAGTGGGAGACAACAGACCCCATAAGATACAAGTACACCAACACCTTCTGCAACTTCACTTACTGAGCAAGAGCCA
>NW_006921766.1:4133536-4136872 GCF_000298275.1 Orycteropus afer afer | reverse complement strand
TAAAGAAACAACTTCAATGACCTTGCTAATCTCCATAGAGAAAAGTTACAAAATTGTTGTCATATGAAGAGGAATCAGAGTATGCTGGCAGAAAAAAAAAAAAAAAAAATGGAGGAAAATAAGCATTACCGGGGGCTGTTAACTGATAACAACATTATGCTAGTTTTCTAGTTTTGTGTTGTTTGTGAGTTGGTCAACTTTCAAAATTTAGAATTCTTTCAAAATTTATTTTCAATTCTAAATAAATACTTGTTTGTATCTAATTTTATATTCACAATGCTGTATATTTTCTCTTAAAGAGGTACGGAGATTGTAGTCATAGAGCAGCAGTGTTCTTAAGAGGCCCCAAGCTTAGGGACACAACAGCCAGATGCAATACATGAACTTGGATTGGACAAACCAACTACACAGGGCATTTTGGAGTGGATTGAAGACACTTGCTGCTATGTATTGAATTGTGTTCCCCAAAAACTATGTGATGCAATCCTAGACCCTTTACAGGTGTATGTAATCTAAATGTAATATAATGTAATGACCTTCCAGGAGATATACTCCAATGTTATATAATTAATTGATCAGTTGAGGTCTTATCACTGTAGGATAGATCCTAATCCTAATCACTTGTGAATTATATAGAGAGTAGCAGAGACACACACTGACACATGTGGACAGACACTATCTAATGATTGATAGAGGCAGATGAATCTACAAGCTTATGAATTCCAAGGATCCTTTGCTATTAGAAGTTGAAATAGACAAAAGAGGAATTCCCTCTATAGCCACAACCTGATTTGGACTTGTAGCCTCCCAAACTGTGAGAAAATATATTTCTGTTCTTTGAAGCCACTCACTTGTGCTATTTCTGTTATGGCAGCACTAGGAAACTAAGACACTTACCCTTTGAGTAACTCTGGGGACAGAAGCATGTAGGTGAACTAGAGCCAGGCAAGATGGAAAGTAGGGCTCCCCTAGGGAATCAAGGCTTTACCCAACTCTCTAAAACACTGGGGGTGGAACTGGTGATGGGGTGTGCTGTGCTCAAGCCAATACTCAAAAAATGTGAATGTGGTCTAGGTGCTAGCCTCCATCCCACCAAGAAACCCGAAGAGTGTGGAAAACAGGCTAAAGCCACTCTGTGGGAAGTCTTGCCCCTTGCTCATCTGCAGGGGGAGTTCCCACCCAGATGGACAGCCAGGCAGAAGCGCCACCCTCCAACGGTAGCTGTCAGTGTCTTACTCGAACCCAAAGTATGTTTATTATATTGTATTTTAGGAGAATTGCACACAATAATTTTAACATTGCAGGCAATTTCCTAACTCCCTAGAGGGACATTTGAGAAAGGAATCTTTAGTATATAATTGCCACACTAGCTCAGCCAAAAGTCTTCTTCCATTAACCATCTTCTGTAGAGTTACAGTTTTATGACATTTTTCTTTATCCTGAGAGAAAACATCACTAAAAAAGCAGCGTAAAATGATTGATGACTTTTAGTTTAAAGAACTTGAAGCAGAGGTTATTTCATAAAGAAGGATAATGAAAATATTTATTTACAATTTAAAACCAATTTAGCAAAAAAAATAAAATAAAACTAAGTATGAAAGATTAACAGTTGATTAGTATTAACTACCTAACTAACAGGAGAATTTTTGTCGTACAACTTCTTACTCCTTTTGCTCCATGCATCTTACTCCTGTAAATCTGATTGTCTAGTTTCTTCCTCTTCAAAACTAATATTTCCTGTGAAGAAAAGGTAAACATGAATATACTTCATATTATCTTTGTAATTTCTATTCTAAAATTATTTAGTCACTGTGATAGTTGGAGCTATGTGTCAACTTGGCTGGACCCCAGTTCTGTGTGGTTGTTCCCATGATGGGATCAGATGACTGCGTTCTGAGTGGCCAATCTGCCCAAGGGGAGTTTCCCTAGGGGTGTGGCCTGCTTCCAGGATGTCCAGGGACATCCTGGGAAGAGAGACATTCTTGGAGGAATTGGGACCCTGGTGTGCTGACTACAACCTTCCGTGAGTGAGCAGTCCACCGCTCGGCCTGGAGATCTTGGATTCGTCTTTCATTGGAGTCAATAACCAGTGTACTGCCTGCCAGCCTTGAATTGCTCGGCCCCCTGCACTTGCGGAAGCTAAGGCTGCTGCCAGCCCGACGTTTCCTCCAGGGACTTTGGACTTGCCGGCTTCTATACGTCTGTGAGCCATTTTCCTAAGATAATTTTTTTTTTTCTCTCTCTATATATACATATATGCTTTGCTGGTTTTTGTGTTTCTCTAGAGAACCCAATCTAACACAGTCACTAATAGATCTTTTGTAATAAACACAATTATAAATAGTAAGCATTTATCAGGCAAAAATAGAAAGTTATATTTTATCTTATGTAGATTTTTGTAGTTTTTCTTTTGGTACCAGCAATAAACTAAGCAAAAGATACACTCAAAGTAAATGCTAAGAAAGAAATATTCATGTAAGTGAGAGTAAGCTCAATAATTATGTTTGCATGCAATGTCAGAATACAACCAATTTTACAGATTAAATATGTAATTGCTTGGATTTTATATTAATAAAAATAAAGACAGGAATTTGCTATATTCTTACAAAATTCTATAATGAAATGTTTCATGAAATTTAGAATTATTTTTTATTGTTAGGTAAACTCTATAACTCCCACAGTTGATTATGTTAAAGAAGAAATCATAGGGTGAACCTCAGATATAATGTGGAAATTGTGATAAACAGACCTGGAATTTTTATTATTTTGATTAAATGTCTTGCCCACTAAGCCCACTGTTCTAAAATTTGTTCATTTAAGGCAGGGTTTCTCAACCTTGCTATTAGTGATAATTTAGCTCAGATAATTCCTTGCTGTGGGAGTTGTCCTGTGCATGGTATGAGGTTTAGTAGCATCCCCGACCTCTCCCCACTAGATGGCAGTAGCAACCCCATCCCAATTGACATTACCAGCTGGCCTCTGGGAAGTGAAACTACTGAGTTAATGTAATAAGGCGGCTTCACAAATCTTTGAACTCCAAAGCCAGCTGGTCCTGTGGGTCACTGCCTCTGCCCTTTCTCGCCAGTCCAGTTTGAAGGCTTCTGTTCTCTTGGAATTTCTCACACCTGACCCTTCCACCTCTTCTCCCACTATTCCAGCCTTTTTGCTCAGTACACTGGCCTCAGAGGGTCTTGAAAGACACACCTGATGCAGGTACTCCCCTAACTAGGTCCATCAGGGTTCCCCAATCCCACTGCATTCAAGATGAAATCCAAACTCCATTGCATGGAGATTAGAAAAAGCTCATCAGAAATCAACCAAAAAAAAAAAAAAAAA
>NW_006921766.1:4123010-4133257 GCF_000298275.1 Orycteropus afer afer | reverse complement strand
TATATATATATATATATATATATATATATATATCACATTGCAGTTATATCACTGATTTCCCAATTCACCCTCCCCCTCAGGCTCTTGGGGACAAGAATTGTACCTCTTCATTCCATGCCCACCAGGGCAGGCAGTGTAGGTACAGGGTAGCTGCTGTCTATACAAACCAAAATTTATTGAGCATCACTGTGCCAAGCACTGATTTAAATGCTGTACGTACGTATGCTAGCTCATTCAATTCTCACATAATTCTTTGGACATTACACCTATGAGATGTTGTTGTTAGCAGTCATCCAAGCAGCCCCCTGACTTAGGGCAACCCAGTGCACAACAGAATGAAATGCTGCCCAGTCCTGCACCAGCCTCATGATTGGTTGTGGGTCAGTCCATTGTGATCCACAGAGTTTTCACTGGCTGATTTTGGGAAGTAGATCTCCAAGCCTTTCTTCTTAGTCCATCTTAGTTTGTAAGTCCGCTGAAACCTGTTCAGCATCGTAGCAGCCATGAGCCTGCACTGACAGACAAGTGATAGCTGAAAATGAGGTATATTGGCTGGGAATCAAACTCATGTCTCCTGCATGGAAGGCAAGAATTCTGCCACTGAACCTCCATGAGGTGTTGCTGTTACTCACCTTATGCAGGTAAGGGAAGAAAAGAAAGTAAGAAGCCACATAGCTAGTAACTCAGAAAGCCAGATTCTAACCAAGTTCCCACCCCTGAACACACCAAGTGGTCTTTGTGTACTTTTATAGTATTTAGGATAATTACTGCCAAAGAAAACCTAAATCTATGTATATGTGAAGCATTTTACATGATTTAATTATTCCAGGTACCATCTCCAAAAGAATAGGAAATGCACGTTCTCTTAATTTACAATAAAGACAAATTCCATTGGGCTAGTGACCACCATCTGAAACCAGGGATAGAGCACAGAGGGCTCATGACCTCTAGCTGTTCCAAGAGCCCCGTCTTTCCCTCCTGACCAAGATAAATCAAAACCAAACTCACTGCCATTGTGGAGATTCCAACTCACAGCGACCACTACTGCATTTCTGCGACTGTAAATCTTTATGGAGATAGATTGTCCAAGCTTCCTTCCACAGAGTAGCTGGTGGGTTTGAACCACTGGCCTTCTGGTTAGCAGCCAAATGCCTTACCACTATGCCACCAGAGCTCCTTCCTAACCAAGATAGCAGCTTTAAAGCCAATAAAAGAAACTGGATTAAAATAAGTGAATCTTCTCTCTGAAGAAAGATTTTAAGGCTTCCAGGAACTGAAGTTTTGGTCAGACCTGAGGTCAAAACTAGGTTTCATGACTTGCTGGGGGCTGAAGTTTCTAGGTTCATTGCAGGATTTCAAACAAGTTCTTCCTAGTTCAGTCCTGGCTGGCAAAGTGAAACTGGAACAGAATCGAATTCATAAAATATGTTTGTACCAGAACAGGAAACAAGGGCAGTGTGCACGTTGCATGGCAACCAAATCTCTTGAACAACAGAGTAGGAAACAGCTCAAAGAGCACAGCCACCTGCACTGGTTTGAATATATGTTGTGCTCTACAGTCATGGCAATAATCCAATGTCCTTCATCAGGCTCCTGAAAGGGCTCCCTATGCCTCTTCTGAGTCTCCTATTGCAGGGTTTCTATCATAATTTTTCCCATTCCCAGTGTCAGATTACCCAATAAGCAAGGTAAGCATGGACCTACCTGTGCTTACTTACTAATTTGCAGTGAACAATTTCACATTTTTTTCACTACATCAAAGATTCTGCTTCTACATATGGCTGGCATTTGTCTCTCTCTCCCAACCCCATAGCACCTTTCTATAGAATCAAAGTTTCTTTTCAAATTTACAGTCCCTGACAGAGACAGAGTACCCAGGAAGCAAGGTAAGCATGTACTTACTTGTGCTACTGCAACCAGCTTCACATGTTTTTCACCACATGTTCACTACAAATTGGTGAGTAAGCACAAGTAAGTCCTTGCTTCCTGGGTACTCTGTCCCTGCCCATTCCAGCTATATTTCCGGTACATTCACATCTTACAAATTTGGGTCTGTTCTGATTTCACTGTGTCAGCCATAACTGAATCAGTCTCAACCCATTCAAAGCCTTGATTCACTGCTACACTGTGAGCCCTTCATCATGCTTCTGCAGTTGGGCTGTGGTAAAAATTGTGTAATCAAGTAAAGCGGTATTATTGATTTCTAACTGGACTTTTGGCCTGAAGTCAAAATGGAATCATCAAGGCATAGGGAGAACAGTGGGCATCAAACCTGGGTGGTTCCTTGCCAGAGTCAGCAGATTGCAAGAGTATTTAAGGGAAAAGTACCCTTCTGACTACAGATTCCACACTGAATTTGCGATGTGTCTTCAGAAGCCCTTTTGAGTCCCTGGGGCCTGACCTAGGATGGGCTTGCTCCAGGACATCACATCACATAGTATGCAGGAAAAAAAAAAAACACCTCACTGCCGTGGAGTCAATTCTGACTCATAGCGACCTCTCCATGGATTTCTGAGGCAGTATCTCTACGAAAGTAGATTGCCCAATCTTCCTTCCGAGGAGTGGCTGGTGATTTTGAACCACCACCCTTCTGGTTAGCAGTCAAATGTCTTAGGCACTACACCACCAGACCCTTGTTTACACTCACTCCCATCACCTTCGTCCTCACCCTGGTCTGTGTCATATAGGAACTCATCTTGGCCATCCTCCCTGGTGGTGTCTCCATCCTCATCACCGGCCCTTAAAGATTCATTCTCACCCTCGGAAATATCCGTTGGCACCTGAGTGTCCTCCCCAGTTTCTGCTCCTGAAATACAATCAAAAACAAAACCAAACTCATCGCTGCTGAGTAGATTCATCTCACGGTGACCTCATGTATTACAAAGTAGAACTGAGCTCCATAGGGTTTTCTTGTCTATAATCTTTATGAAAGCAGACTGCCAAGTCTTTCCTCCAAGGTGCTGCTGTGTGGGTTTGAACCACCAACCTTTATGTTAGTAGTCAAGTGCAAACTCTTTGTACCACCCAGGAACCTATGATTTACATCAGAGGGTGATAAAACTGAAGAAACTGGTACAAGGTAGACTGCAGACCTGCACAGTGGTGCCTGCCCAGAACCAGCTCTTACTCTTCCTGATAGCATCACTAAGCCCTCCCTTTGGGGACACCCTCCCACCTTCAGTCAATCCAGCTCTAGCCTAGGCCTGGCCAGCAAAGCACTCATCCTCCTGAATGGTTGTCCTATATGGTTCAGGGAAATGCATGTGACCCAAGTTGGTCCAATAAATCTAATTCCAGGGGTTTAGTGAAAATATTGAGAAAGAAGAGCCCTCTGCCCCTGGGGCCCATGAACTGACTGGATGGAAATGTGTTAAAGCTGGTGACTATTCCTCTCCTTCTCTAAAGAGAAGAGACAGGCTGCAAGCAGAACTGCGTGGAGCCAAGGGGAGCTAGGACTCCATCCAGAGACCTGGCCAAGCCATGGTTGGAGATGTCTCCACCCTGAGCTTTGCAGTTAAATGAAACAATAAATACTATCATTTTATTTTGGCCAAATTGAGTTGGCATTCCTTCACTTACTATGGAAAGAATCCTACCCAGTATAACCTTAATATTACCTGGCACTTGAACAACTTTTCAGAAAGCATTCTGATGGACATGGAAAAGTGTTCTAGGTCTTTCTTGAAGGAAGGACTTGTCACCAGCTGATGTCAGCGTTCATGCCCAAGGCCACATTGTACTTGGATGGCCCACAGCCAACCACTGTTCAAGGTGAAGGAAACAAAGAACTCTCTATCCCTAGACCTGCCCATGGAGTTCCCCAAAGAGGTAGAGAGCCTGCATCTCTATCCAATCGACCCTACTTCTTCCCTCTTCTCCTCTCCTTGGGAGTATCTGTTAACCCTTGCATGCTGATCTCAAAGGTGCTCTTGCACAAATCTGCCCAGAGTCTTTTCTTGAAGAACCTGGAGACATACATACCCTCAACCCCCAGGGCCTCTTCTTGCCCAGGCAGTGTGTCTGCAGCTGGTGACTCCTCGGGGATCTTTGGTGTCCACAGGGCCAACTCAGTGATTTTGGTAGCTTTCCATTTGGGAATGACAGTTATTAATGTTTCCTCTTCTTCTTCCTCCTCACCTCTTTCCTATTTTAAGTTTAAAAATATAAACTTACTAACGTTTGCATAAACTCAGTCTGGAATATTAGGAGTGAGGGAGAAAGGACAGGTTTGGGGTTGTGTTTTGGTTCATGATGCTGTTCAGTGATAAGACCAACTGCCAACTATCTATAGAAAAATGTAAGGGTTGAAATGGATCTTGTGAGTTACATCCCTGAAATGCTAACCTTTATTGGACAGACTGTGGTGATACCATGTTACATATTTTGTCATTTCTAAGACCTCAAAAAAAAATGCTGTTGAGTCAATTCCATCTAATGTCATCCCATGTGTTACAAAGTAGAACTTCTCCATAGAGTTTTCTTGGCCGTAATCTTTATGAAAGCAGATAGCCAGGCCCTTCTTCCATGGTACCACTGGATGGGTCTGAACCACCAACCCTCAGATTAGTCATCAAGCCAAAACTGTACTACCCAGGAGCCTCACACTGTCCAAAACTTCCTAAATCAGAATTAGCTAATTCATGTTGACTTCAGCAATAATTGTAAAATGACTGGTTCAGTTCTAGCAATTTAGTTCTATATTAATGCATGTAAATAAAGAAGGAACACAAAAAAGCAAAAGTTCCCAAGAGTTGGCATAAATTTATAGGAGCATTATAATTGAACAGCTCTTTTACCTATGAACGTAGGAAATGATGTGTACTCTGCAACTTACCACATCTGTTAAGCGATATTCACCATGTTGTTCACATCCAGTATCAAACACATACTTTCCAGGGCCAACAGGCTATGAGCAAAAGAAATCAAGAAATACTTCATCATGTCAACACCCAATTTCAAATACAAAATGCTTTATAAATATTACCACCATAAAACTTACACAAAATTGTACAATTGGCAAAGTCCAACATGGATCTGAAAAATGCCTGATGAACAGAAGACTAATAAAATTGCAAAGTGTATGTCCTATTTAGAAGCCTTGGTGGTGTAATGGCTAAAGTGCTTTACTGCTAACCAAAAAGTCAGTGGTTTGAACTCACCAGTGGCTCCAAAGGAGAAAAGATCTGTTAAGCTGCTTCCAGAAAGTTTAAAACCCACCCACTCCATTGAGTCGATTTCAACTCATAGAGAAGTTCCCAAGCCTATAAATCTTTATGGAAGTAGATTGCCTCATCATCCTCCAGTGGATCAGCTGGTGGGTTTGAACTGTCAAGCTTCTGGTTAGCAGCCAAATGCCTAACCCTCTATACCACCAGATCTCCTTTTACTATAAACTTTATGGCCTATGAAACCCTATGGGGCAGTTCAATTCTGGCACTATGAGTTGAAATTGACTTGACAACATGCAGACAAAAACATGTGAGTAATAACATGTCCTATTTTATTTTTAAGATCCTTAAAAAGTCTTATCCCTTTATAAAATAATGTATCATTACATAAACATAAGGAAATTAAACAACATACTATTAAACTGCTAATGGGTCAAGGAAGAAATCACAAATTTCCTAGAGCCAAATAAGAATAGAAGCACAATATACCAAAACTTATGGTATGCAATGAAGGCCATAATCAGGGAAATTTACAGCAATAAATGCCTATGTAAAAAAGAAGAAAGATCTCAAATTAACAGCCTAATTTGACAACTCCAAGAACTAGAAAGACGTGTTAGACTGGGTTCTCTAAAGAAGAAAAACCAGTAAAGCTTATAGAGAGAGAGAGAAAGAGAAATTTATCTTAGGAAAATGGCTCACACACTTATAGAAGCTGGCAAGTCCCAAGTTCTTGTACCAAATGTCAAGCTGGAGGCTTTTTCTGACTCACACAGCTGCAGGGGCTGAAGAGCTCAAGGTTAGTAGGCAGTATACCAGCTGTTGACTCCAACAAATGACGAATCCAAGATCTCCAGGCCAAATGGTGGATTGTTCGCTCAGGGACAGTTGTAGGCAGCACAACAGAATCCCAATCCACAGAAGTGTGTCTCTTTTCTCAGGATGTCCATAAATATACTGGAAGTAGGCCATACCCCTAGGGAAACTCCCTTTCAATGGATTGGCTGCTCAAAACATATACATCTGATCCCATCATGGGAACAAGCCACATCACAATTGCTTAAACCACACAGAATTGTGGTCTGGTCAAGTTGACACACAGTGCCAACTATCACAAAAGAGAAGAACAAATTAAGCCTAAACCTGCCAAAGAAAGGAAATAAAAAAGATCAGAGCAGAAATATGTACAAAGACAGGAAAACAATAAAGATATTGATAAAAACCAGAAGTTGGTTGTTTTAAAAGATTAAAATTGACAAAACTTAACAAGACTGATAAAGAAAGAAAAGATGAAAATAATCAAAGTAACAAAATGGAAGAGGGGGCATTACAACTGACATGATAGACATAAAGAGAATTATGACAGAATATTACGAACAACTGTATAGCAACAAACTGAATAAATTCTTAGAAGGACACAATCTACCCAAACTGTCTCAAGAGGAAATAGAAAGTTTAACAGATCCATAACACCGGAAGAAATTGAATCAGTGATCATAAACCTCCCAACAAAAAAAAAGTCCTTGGCCAGATGGCTTCACTGGGGAATTCTACAAAATATATAGAGAAAAAAATGACCCCAATAGTCTTTAAAATCTTCAAAAAGATAGAGAAGGAAGGAATACTCCTTAATTTACTCTGTGAAGCAAACATAACCTTTATACCCAAACCAGACAAAGACACCACAAGAAAACTACAGACCAGTATCTCTTAGAATGTAGATACAAAAATACTCAACAAAATACTAGCAAACGAATCCAACAGCATATCAAAAGAGTCATACACCATGACCAAATGGATTAATTTCAGTGTGCAGGGATAGTTCAACATCAGAAAATCACTCAATGTAACACATTACATCAACAGAGCAAAAGAAAAGAAATGTGATCATTACTATGAATGCAGAAAAAAAAAAAGTTTGATAAAATCCAACACCCTTTCTTGATGAAAACCTCAAAGAACATTTGAAAAGAAGGGAAATTCTGTAATATGATTCATAGCATATACAAAAAACCTATAGCCAATATTACACTTAATAGAGAAAGACAGAGCTTTCCCTTTGAAATTGGGAACAAAGGTGCTGACTCTCACTGCTTCTATTCAATATTGTCCTAGCCAGAGTGGTAAGACAATAAAAAGTATCCAAATTGGAAAAGAAGTAAAATTATCTCTATTAGAGGATGATATGATCATATATACAGAAAATGTCAGACACTCCACAAGAAAACTGTTAGAGCTAATAGAGGAATTTAGCAGTTTCAGGTCAAAAACAAAAATCAGTTGGGTTTTTATATACTAGCAATGAAAAATCTGAAAGAGAAGTTAAAGAAATAATTCCATTTACAATAGCATCTAAGAGAATAAAATACTTAGGAATAAATCTAACCAGGAATATGAAAGACTTATATAATGAAAACTATAAAACAATGCTGAAAGAGATTAAAGAACTCTTATATAAATGGAAAGATGGTCCATGTTCATGAATTGGAAGACAATATTGTTAAGATGTCAAAACTACCCAAAGCAATCTATAGACTCAATGCAATCCCAATCAAAATTCCAACTGCCCTCCTTACAGAAGTAGAAAAAGTAATCCTCAATTTTGTATGTAATAGCAAAAAGCTGTGAAAAGCTAAAGCAATGTTAAAAGAGAAGGACAGAGTAGCACTCACACATCCTGATAGCAAAAGATACTATAAAGCTACAGTACTCAAAATAGACTGGTATTAGTATAACATGACACATACAGACCAATGGAATAGAATTGAGATTCCAGAAATAAACCCACACATCTATGATCAACTGATTTTGAACAAGGTTATTAAGTCCATTTGATGGGGAAAGAAGAATCCCTTCAATAAACAACCACTTCACCCAGCATGATATCCTGCACCAGGGACTGGTCCCTTCTGAAAACACATCCAAAGTACAAGACATGAAGTCTGCCCATTCTCAATTCCAAGGAGTGATCCAGCTGTATTTCCTCCAAGACAGATTTGTTCGCTCTTCCAGCAGTCCATGGTACATATGATATTCTTTGCCAATACCACAATTCAAATGCATCAATTCTTCTGTGGTCTTCCTTACTCACTGTCCAATTCTCACATGCATATGAGATGGCTGAAAATACCTTGGCTTGGGCCAGGCACACCTTAATCTTCAAAGTGACATCTTTGCTCTTTAACACTTTATAGAGGTCTTTTGCAGAAGATTTCCTCAATGCAACATGTCACTTGATTTCTTAACTGTTGTTTTCATAGGCGTTGACTGTGGATCCAAGTTTATTTATCACGATGTTGCTTATTGGTCCAGTTGTGAGGATTTTTTTCTTTATATTGAGACTGTAGTCTTTGATCTTCATCAGTAAGTGCTTTAAGTCCTCTTGGCCTTCAGGAAGCAAAGTTGCATCATTTGCATATTGCAGTTGTTAACAAGTCTTCCTCCAATCCTGATGCCACATTCTTCTTCATATAATCCCTTCTTGGATTATTTGTTCATCATACAGATTGAATAAGTATGGTGAAAGAATACATCCCTGATTTTAAACCATGCAGTGTCCCATTGTTCTGTTTGAATGAATGCCTCTTGATCTATGTACATGTTCTTCATGAGCACAATTAAGTATTCTGGAATTGCCATTCTCTGCAATGATATCTATAATTTGTTACAATCCACATAGTCATATACATTTGCACAACTAATAGAACACAGATAAACATCTTTCTAGTATTTGTTGATTTCAACCAAGATCCATCTGACATTAGCAATAATATCCCCATTCCATGTCCCCTTCTGAATCCAGTTTGAATTTCTGGCAATTCCCTGGCAATACACTGCTGCAACTGTTTTTTAATTACCTTCAGCAAAATTTTACTTGTGTGTGATATTAATGATATTGTTCAATAATTCCACATTCTGTTGGATCACCTTTCTTTGGAATGGACACAAATGTGAATCTCTTCTAGTTGGCTGGCCAGGTAGCTGTCTTTCAAATTTCTTGGCATGAATGAGTGAACACCTCTAGCTCTGCATCTATTTGTTGAAACATCTCAATGGGTATTCCATAAATTCATGGAGCCTTGTTTTTTACCGATTCCTTCAGTGCAGATTGGACTACTTCCTTCAGTACCATCAGTTCTTGATCATATGATACTTCCTCAAAAAGTTGAACGTCAAAAAATTCTTTTTGGTACCATGACCACATGCATTCCTTCTATCTTTTTTTCATGCTTCCTGCATTGTTCAATATTTTATCCTTAGAATCCTTTAATATTGCAACTTGAGGCTTAAATTTTTTCTTCAGTTCTTTCAGCTTGAGATATACCAAGCGTGTTCTTCCCCTTTGATTTTCCAACTCCATGTCTTTCCACATTTCATTATGCAACTTTGCTTTGTCCTCTCAACCTGCCCTTTGAAATCTTCTCTTCTGCTCTTTTACGTCATCATTTCTTCCATTAACAAAAATGGAAGAAGGACAGTCAGGAATAGAAGGAGGATATGGAATGTGTAGCTAATTCCCTCCATGAACAACTACCTACCTTCCATGAGATCAGAAGAACTAAATGATGTCTGGCTATCATAACTGAACATTTTGATCAAAGATTTCATAGAAGAATCCTGATCAAATGAGGAAAAATGTAGAACAGAATTTCAAATATTCATGGACTGTAGACTTTCTAGAGCCATGGAGTGTGGATGAATCCCTTAAACTATTGCCCTGAAGTCATGTTTAAAACTTAAACCAAAAAAAAAAAGTCTCCTGAAGTCATCTTAAAAAAAAAAAAAAGAATATTTAACTTAGTTAGTAAAACATATCTGCCTTGACGATTCCTTCAAAGGTTGGAACTAGAAATACTGTTTGACCCAGCTATTCCATTACTAGGTATATATCCTAAAGAAGTGAGAGCCATGACAACAACAGACATATGCACACCCATGTTCATCGCAGGACTATTTACAATAGCCAAAAGATGGAAACAACCTAGGTGTCCATCAACTGAAAAATGGATAACCAAACTATGATACATACACACAATGGAATACTATGCAATGCTAAAGAATAATGTAGAATCTGCAAAA
>NW_006921766.1:4088926-4121305 GCF_000298275.1 Orycteropus afer afer | reverse complement strand
ACTCGATGGTTCATAACACCAACAGAATAAGAAAGCTGGAAACAAAGAAGATGCATCCGTAGTTGAAAAATACAGCCTTAGTGATAGAAATGACGCCGGAGATTGCATGAGAGAATTTTGCAAGACCAACAACTTATTCATTGCAACCTTTTTCAACAACGTAAATGCTGACTATACACCTGGACCTCACCATATGGAATACACGGGAATCAAACTGACTACATCCGGGGAAAGAGACAATGGAGAAGCTAATTGCTAATGTCATCAGTCAGAACAAGATCAGTGGCCATATGCAGAATAGACCATCAATTGCTCATATGCAAGTTCAAGTGGAAGCTGAAGAAAATTAAAACAAGTCCATGAGAGCCAAAATACAACCTTAAATATATCCCTTCTCAATTCAGTGATCATCTGAAGAACACATTTGATGCATTGAACAGCAATGATAGAAGACCAGACAAATTGTGGGTAACATCAAAGACATCACACATGAAGAAAGCAAAATGTCATTAAAAATGAAAGAAAGAAAAGACCAAAATGGCTGTCAGAAAAGGCACTGAAGCTTGCTCTTGAACAGAGAGTAGCTAAAGGGAATGGAAGAAACAAAGAGCTGAAGAGAAGATTTCAAAGAGTGGCTTGAAAAGACAAACTAAAGTATTATAATGAAATGTGCAAAGACCTGGACTTAGAAAATCAAAGGGGAAAAACACATTGGGCATTTCTCAAGCTGAAAGAACTAAAGAAAAAATTCAAGCCTTGAATTGCAATACTAAGTGATTCTATGGGCAAAATTTTGAATGATGCAGGAAGCATCAAAAGAGGATAGAAAGGATACACAGATCACTATACCAAAAGGAATTGGTCATTTTCCACTCATATGATCAAGAACTGATGATACTGGAGGAAGAAGTCCAAGCTGCAATGAAGGAACTGGTGAAACACAAGGCTCCAGGAATTGATGGAATACCCACTGAGATGTTTCAACAAATGGATGCAACACTGGAAGCGCTCACTCATTAATGCCGAAAAATCTGGAAGACAGCTATCAGGCCAACTGTCTGGAACAGATCCATATCTGTGTCTAATTCAAAGCAAAGTTATCCAACAGAATGTGGAAATTATTGAATGATATTATTAATATCACACACAAGCAAATTTTGCTAAGATAATTATAAAGCAGTTGCAGCAGTACATAAGCCGGGAACTGCCAGGAATTCAGGCCAGATCAGAAGAGGATGTGGAACATAAAGATATCATTGCTGATGTCAAATGGACTTTGGTTAAAAGCAAAGAATACAGAAAGATGTTTACCTGTACTTTATTGACTATGCAAAGGCATTCAACTGTGCGGATCATAAGTTATGGATAACATTGCAAAGAGTGGGAATTCCAGAATAGTTAATTGTGCTCATGAGGAATGTACATAGACCAAGAGGCAGTAGTTCAAACAGAGCCACATGGTTCTGGTGAAACTATATATGGTTTAAAATCAGGAAAGGTATGCATCAGGGTTGTACCCTTTTACCATACTTATTCAATCTGTATGCTGAGCAAATAATCCAAGAAGCTAGACTATATGAAGGAGAATGTGGCATCAGAACTGGAGGAAGACTTATTAACAACCTGTGATATGCAGATGACACAAACATGCTTGTTGAGAGTGAAGAAGACTTGAAGCACTTACTGATGAAGACCAAAGACTACAGTCTTCAGTATGGATTATATCTCAACATAAAGATAACAAAAATCTTGACAACTGGACCAGTAAACAACATCATGATAAATGAAGAAAAGATTGAAGCTTTCAAGAATTTCATTTTACTTGGGGTTCTATAATCAATGCCCACAGAAGCAGCTGTCAAGAAATCAAATGACATATTGCATTGGGCAAATCTGCTACAAAAGACCTCTTTAAAGTGTTAAGGTGCAAAGATGTCACTTTGAAGACTAAGGTGTACCTGACCCAATCCATTGTCTTTTCAGAAGTCTCATATGCATGTGTAAGGTGAACAATGGATAAGGAAGACTGAAAAAGAACTGATGTATTTGAATTACAGTGTTGGCAAAGAATATTGAGTATACTGTGAACTGTCAGAAGAATATGTCTTGGATGAAGTACAGCCAGAATGCTCCTGATAAATGAGGATAGTGAAACTTTATCTCTTAGTTTGATCATGTTATTAAGAGACACTGGTCCCTGGAGAAAGATGTCATGCTGGGTGAAATAGAAGGTCACTGAAAAAGAGGAAGATACAATTGAAAAATGGGCAGAAGATATGAATAGACACCTCACCAAAGAGGATATTCAGGTGGCCAACAAACATATGAAGAAACACGCACAATCATTAGCCATCAGAGAGATGCAAATCAAAACAACGAGACACCATCTTGCCCCAGCACTAGTAGCAAAGTTCAACAAGACAGAAAATGGTGGATGCTGGCAAGGATGTAGAGAGATTGGGACTCTCCTATACTGCTGGTGGGACTGTAAAATGATACAACCACTGTGGAAAGCAGTATGGCGATTCCTTATAAAGTTAGAATTAGAAATACCATTTGACCCAGCCATGCCATTACTAGGTATATACCCTAAGGAAGTGAGAGCCAAGACAAGAACAGATGTATGCACACCCATGTTCATTTCTGCACTATTTACAATAGCCAAAAGATGGAAACAACCTAGGTGTCCATCAACTGAAGAATGAATAACCAAACTATGGTACATACACACAATGGAATACTATGCAAACCTAAATAATAACGTAGAATCTGCAAAACACCACATAACATGGATGAACTTGGAGGACATTATGCTGAGTGAAATAAGACAACCACAGAAGGACAAATATTGTGTTAGTTGGTTATTGTAAAAAGTCAAGGAAAGGTTTACATATGGAAAGAAATTTTCTTTGATCATTACTGGTGGGGGAGGGGAAGGGAGGGAACACTGTTAAATAGGTAGAACAAGTATTGATTTGGGTGAAGAGAAGGGCAATGTACTAAATGTGAGTGATCAACATGGTGGCACTGAGGAAAAGGAAGACATAGAGAGTTGCATGGGAGGTACAGACAACAAAGATGAACCCTTCCGCACATACAGTACTGCGTTGTCTGTGAAGGCAAACATGGATATAGGGGTGAACAGGCTGAACTATTAGGTATGTCTCTGCAGGAGGGATTGTGCCCATGACCATATGTAGGGTTGGCAGACAATGTTTCTACAAGCATATTGGTATGTTCTGTAAGATTTCCCAGGTATATACTAGATCTAACAAGGGACAAAGTTGTAGTTACCTCTTGGCCACAGCCAGCTACCCAGAGGGAGTGAGTAGTTGGACCTGTGGACTTGGGACCATAGTTGAAGGGGATATCAAGCTCAATTGGCATAACATACTACATAAAACATTGTTTCACATCCTACTTCAGCAAGTAGTGACTGGGATCTTAAAAGCTTATAAGCAGCCCCTTCAATGCTACAGTGGGTCTCTCCCCATCCAGAGCAAAGAAGAATGAAGAAAACCAAAGACTTGTGGAAGTAATTAGTCCAAGCGACTGGTACACCATGTAATCCTCAGCCTTATATGACTATGAGACCAGAAGAACTAGATGGTGCCTGACTACCACTATCAAACACTCGGAGGGGGATCTATGTAGGAGATCCTGGATAGAATGGGAGAAAAATGTGTAACAAAACTCAAAATCATTAAAAAGAGAAAGAAACGAAAGGGACCAGGTTTGCTGGTCTGATAGAGCCTGATGGAACCACTGAGACTATGGCCCCTAGCTGCCCTTTAGGTCTGGAATTGAACCCATTCCTGTAGCTTCCAGCCAAACAAAAGACAGGCATATGAGCTGAACATTTACATTAGGTAGATACACTCCTTGGAGAGAACAATCATGGGAAAATAGAAGGGCTGTGTATGCAGAGAGAGATAGCTCAAGAAGCAGAAGTGCATGGGAGGGAAGGACACAGGGAAGAGGTAACTAAGGGGAGGAGGTGGAAGGGGAGCTGTTGCATTGTGGGAAATTGTAGTCAATGTCATGAGACAAAGCAAATGTGAGCTGCTGTACGGAAAGTGAATTTGCTCTGTAAATTTTCACCCAAATCATAATTTAAAAAAGAAAGAAAGAAAAGTGTGTATTGAAGTGAAATCAAAAAAAAAAAAAAAAAAAAAAAAAACAGTAGGGAAGGAGAATAATAAATGAAGAAAAAAATAGGATCATGAGACAAAGCAAATGTGAGCTGCTGTACGGAAAGTGAATTTGCTCTGTAAATTTTCACCCAAATCATAATTTAAAAAAGAAAGAAAGAAAAGTGTGTATTGAAGTGAAATGAAAAAAAAAAAAAAAAGAGGAAGACCCTCAACAAGCTGGATTGACATAGTGGCTACAACAATGCCTCAAGCATAGCAATGTTTATGAGGATGGTGCAGGAGGCAGTATTTAGTTCTATTGTACATAGTCAAAACTACTCAACGGTATCTAGCAACAAGAAAAAGAAGATCTTTAAATATTAACTGCTGCAAATATCCTATCACCATTTGTCTATGGCATTTTCTAATCTTTAAGAGACTTTTTTGGTTTGGCTTTTAAGTTGCTGTTTAAAAAGTTCTCTTCCTCTATTACAAAGCTAGCAAATATTCACCTATATTTTCTTCTACATGGAGTTTCCTGTTTCCATTTAAATCTTTACTCTTTCTAGAACTCATCTTAATCTATGTGCTTCAGAACAGATTCGTGGTAGAATGAACAATGGCCCCAAAAAAGATACCAAAGCCCTAATCCCTGCAATCTGTGAATGTTACTTTCTATGGCAAAAAATAAAAAGAGGACTTTGCAGATGTGATTACATTAAGGATCTTGAGAGGGAAGATTATTCTTGATTATCCAAACGAAAACCAAACTCACTGCCATCAAGTCAATTCTGACTCATAGAGACCCACTTTGGGTTTCTGAGGCAGTAAATCTTTACGGAAGTAGTTTGCCCAGTCTTCCTTCCATGGAGTGGCTGGTGGGTTTGAACCTCCTACCTTCTGGTTAGCAGTCAAACGCCTTAGGCACTAAGGTGGAACCTAAATACAATCATATGTGTCTTAGTTTCTTAAGACTACTTAACACAAATACCATAAGTGGGTGGCTTTAAAGAACAGGAATTTATTTTTTCACAGTTCTGAAGACTAAAAATCCAAATCAAAGTCTCTGCCAAGTCAATTCTTTCCATGTTAGTACCCTTTTTTTTTCTTTCAATTTTGTAGTTGTAGAGAATATGCACGGAAAAATATACACTGATTTAATAGCTTCTACATGTACCATTCAGTGACATTGACTACATTCTTTGAGTTATGCAACCACTTTCTCTCCTTTTCTGAGCTTCCTCCTCCATTAATATAAATTCACTGCCCTCTATGATTGCTATCTACTCTTTTGACTTGCTGTTGTCACCTTGATCCCATATAGATAGTTCTAAAAAGAGCATAATGCTTAAGGCAGACATTTTTTAATAGTTAAGCTAAACTATTGTTTGGTTTTAAGAAGACTTCAGGGGACATTTTTTTATTAAGTGTTAAAGATTATCTCAGGGCAATAATTTTAGGGGTTCATTCAGTTTCCTTAGCTACAGAAAGTCTTAAGTCTATGAGAATTTGAAATTCTGTTCTGAATTTTCCCCCTTTTGATCAGGATTCTGCTATAGAAACTTTGATCGAAATGTTCAGTAATGGTAGCCAGACACCAGTCAGTTCTTCTACTCTTGTGGCAAAGCCTACAGTTGTTCATGAAGACAATTAGCCACACATTCCATATCCTCCTCCTGTTACTGACTCTCCTTCCTGCTGCTCCAGGTGACTAGAAATTAATTGTTGTGGCTTGGATGGCCACTTGCAAGCTTTTAAGACCTCAGGCACTACACAGCAAACTAGGAGGTAAACAGAAGCACTCAACATGTTATTAGGTCAATTAACTGGATATCCCATGAAATCATGACCCTAAACCTCCAAACCAAGAAATCCTATAAAGGTTTTGGTTGTACGTAAATAGGCTTATTAATTCTTCTAGATTAACCTTTGTCAAGTTAGTGTCCTCCAACTTCCCATCCTCATAAAGCTCCCATAAGAATTTTGCTGAGAATTACATATATATTATACAGATTTGAGAAGAATATGTTGTTTTCATAAAGATGAAACACAAAGTCTACGGTTAGGACATAAATTACATGTAAACGAAAACTGGATTTTAAGAGTCTGAAATGATTTAATTCAGTTAAATGTTCCCTATGTCAACTTCTAATCTATTAATTTGCTCAACAAACTCTTTATTCAGGGAGTTTCCCCTCAACCCATGAATGTCCATGCAAAAGATTCTGAATTATCCAAGGTTTCTCAGCATCACACCAGGCACCTGTACAAGAAGGGCAAGCAAAGTCCCAGAGTATTCCAGATGGCAGTGACCAATCGTGGGTACTGTGAGCTGGAAAGCAAGCCTGCTCCCCAGGTACCCCCAAGCCCTACCACTGCTTGGGAGAAGCCACTGGCCTGCAATGCAAGGAAAGAACTCATGGGTCTCCCTCTACAAGGCTCTAGAAACACCCCTTCAAGGGGAAAAAAAGTTAAAACATCTACATGCTGAACTGCAAGAAACATTCAGTGGTTTCAGACTGACTGACCAATAAAAGGAAGGAAGAAATTAAGATGCCCCTTGTGTTATAATGATATAATAGACCATGTCTGAAAGATCGTCCTAATTTCTTCTGAGATACAAGCCAAGTCCTCCCCCCGCCCACCACTCTCTGTAGGTATCAGAGCCTGAAGCAGGATTTCACAGAGGAAGGCGTGGCTGTGGTGTTCCCATTATTTGGAGGGGACAGGAGAGGCTCCCACAGTGGTAGGTATTTTACATCTGCAGATTTTCACCACCTGGGGGAAGGGAGCTTTGTATATTTCATTGGCAAACATCACTTTCCATTGACTTACATTTTTGTTCAAGAACTTGCCCTGGTACCTGTGGTTCAGATGGATAAGCTCGGCTGCACCCTCCTGCTGTCCATTCACCCAGGTGCCAACATACTTGCTGCCCGTCTCTGCATAGAAATAGGTGCCTTGCCCATGCCTAGTTAAGACAAGGGGCATGTTGGCATTTTGATCCACCATAGTACAAAACCTTGAGATTTATACACAGACATGTAACTTGAGGGCAGCCTCCACTGAGGCTAGCTGAGCAGGCTCACATGCTGTTTGGTTTCTGTATCTGAAGATGCCTCCTGCTCAGTGCACCCAAACATGGAGCAACATTAACAGACACACACCCAAAGGACCGGCATCACCCCGGGACAGAGGCAGCCTTCTTGCACATCAGAGGGTTCCCATGAGGAAGGAGCAGTGTTACTAGGAGCTGTGGTTCTCCTATGCTCCCACACCTTGGAGCTCTTGGGTGTCAGACGTGTCTGCCCTTATGCTGCTCCACTGAGGTGAGACAACGGTGTGTAGCATTGAGGGCCCTCTGTCCACACATGCTCAGTATCATATTGTCTAGCAGGCTTCCTTTGAACCACGGAAGGTTCTGCAGTGCCTGGCAGAGTGGGTAAATGGGCTTTTGTCATGGTTCTGTTTCTTACTAAGTGTAAACAATCACAAATTAGGATGGTTGTTGTTAGCTGCATGAGTCATCTCTGACCCATGGCAACCCCATATGTGTCAAAATAGAACAGTGCTCCATAGGGTTTGCAATGGCTGATCTTCCAGGTGTAGATCACCAGGCATTTCTTCCAAGGTGCAGCTATGTGTGTTAACTGTTTGTATCACCCAGGGACTCCCATGTAAGGATAATCATTATCATACTCTTATCATATGAGTAAACGTACAAGGCTGAAGATGTAAATCAAACCTTTGGTGAGAATACCACTCTCCTGTGTAGGTGTCATTGTTGACATAGTAGTACACACCATGGCCATGTCTCTGGTCATCTGCCCACTCTCCTGAAAAGAATGACACAATACAACCTGGGTGAGAAGAAAGAGTAATGGCCTATGTTCCTGGGCTAGTACAGCATCAGAGGCAGGTTTGCTGTAACACTAGAGATGTTTCTGCATCTGGGCTGCACACATACTCTAGCAATGTGTTCACGGGATCAGATGTTTTTGGAAATGCTGTAGAAGAGAGAGATTTTAACTGCATCAGCAAAGGCCATTGTCTCTTTCCGCTCTGACTCTGTCTTCTTCCTCTCACACTGGATGGCTTAGAGTAGCCATGGCCATCAGGGGATCTGGTAAAGGGAGAGTTGAATCAGGACCCACCTGGTGTAAGTCTGGTGAGATATATGTATATGGGCCACATCACCTGTATGTACTGACAGCAGGTTCTACAAGCTGGTCAAGAGAAGAGCAAGGATCCAAAGCCAGTTCATTTGACCTTGTCTACTGCCATGATCCCAACACCACACTCCTTTACCTTCATGTGCTTACAGATCCAGGACCAGGGCTTTGATCCTTGACTTCAAGGCTTGATAGTCTATCCTTAGCACATGCCAGCATTTCAACCTATTTCCCACCCAGCTCCCACACACTTTTGTAGTCTAGCTGACTCCAGCTGCCTCATCTACACACTACCTCCATGCATCTGGAGGCCATGCCTTAGTCATCCTGAATCTCTGCTGGAACTCTTCCTACAACAAGTGGCTTTGCCACTCACCTCCATACCAGTGTGTGCTAATGTTTTGGTGACGATGTGAAGTACTAAAATTGGCAAAGATAACATGAAATGTATAACGTACCTCTACAATGAGGACAAGATGCAATACCATTTCTTGAAATACTGTCTTGATCTAGTTTTGAGGCCCTGGCTAGAGGCCAGTCCATTCCCCTTCTTGAGCAGTTCACTGTCCAACCACAACCCTTAGCAGATTCTCACACTCTTGGGCCACTATGCAACCATCCTAATGACACTGGAGTTAGGTACCCAACAATTAGGAAAAGCCCTTATGCCCCCTGAACCTGTGGAACTATGCAAAATAGCCAATCCCTAGGAAGCCCAAGAAACCTAGGTAACCCCACCCTGCTTGCCATATATAAGTCCTCTCCTACAACTCCAGCTTGTTGTTAGCTTATTCCCAGGTGCAGAGTCCTGCATCATGGTGTGCTGTGCCTTCCTGTCTCTGGAAACTGAAAGAACAATAATCCTTGTGACTTTCATGGCCTCCCTGACTCCTCTTTACTGTGTCACACCTGACCTAGCATTCCAGAGCACACGGCAGAATAGGTAATGGACATGGTGATTTCCAAGGGTATTTAAGATTAATCTTTGAACCAGAAAACTCCAAATCTCCTCAAATTTTACATGTCACTTATGAAAGAAACTTAGTAGACATTTTCATAAATTTGACAACTCTTTTAAAAATGTACATGACATTACCAATAACAAGTTGTTAAGTTGAAAGATACTTTTCTAAGCTATGAATAATAAAGAAACAGATTTTGATCAATCTGTGACCAAAGAGGAAAGATAAAATTATCTTCTTATTTGTTGTAGTTGTTGATAGGTGCTGTTGAATCAATTTAAACTAGTAACGACCCCATGTGACCAAGCAGAACTTCCCCATAGAATTTTCCAAGTTGTAATCTTTAGATGCAGATCAACAGTCTTTCTCCCATGGAGCTGCTGGCTAGGTTTGAACCACCTGCCAATCTTTCAGTTAGCAGCCAAGCACTTAACCATTGTGCCACCAGGCTACATAGAGAAAATTACATTAAAAAAAAAAAAAAAAGTTGTCATATAGAAAGACATTCAATGAGTATTAGCTTACAAAGATCGGGGAAAGATATTCTAAAGGGTGTCAGACATTAATAAATCTCTTAGTTTACTTCCTTGAATTTTGTGATGTTTGCCATATTTTTGCAGAAGGAAGTGGCAGTCTGCTTCTGTAAAGATTTATAACCTTGGAAACCCTATGGAGCAGTTCTACTCTGTCATATAGGGTCGTTGTGAGTCAGAATCAACTCAATGGCAACAGGTAAAGACTGGTGGGAAAAGCTTTAAAAAGGCCCTGGTCTGCTTTACATAAAATTTGTTAGAAACTCTGCTCACCAGATCACAAGGACACTGCAGCAAACCTTGCTCAACTGAGGAAGGTGACTGAGAGAAAGGCCACCCCCTGGAGCAGGTCTTTAGCAGCTATGAATGTTGAAGTAAATGTTTTTAGAAATTTTATACTGTTAGGGAGCTCTGGTAGTGTAGTGCCTAAGGCACTTGATTGCTAACCAGAAGGCTGGCAGTTAGCAGCCTTCCAGCCACTCCTCAGAAGGAAGGTTGGGCAATCTACTTCTATAGTGATACTGCCTCAGAAACCCAAGGAGGGGTCACTATGAGTCGGGTCCGACTCTACGGCACATAACAACATACTGTTGTTTCAAACTGACATTTAATTAAAAAACATAAAAAACACAACTTTCTATGTCTCATCTCTTCCCAGGGCCAGAATTCCTGCTTTGAGTCACAGAAGGTGACTGTGTGCATGGAGGCAGCAGTGAGGTATAGGAAATAAGGGAACAAGGGTCCTCCTGAGACATATAATTGGCATGTAAGGAATTGTAGCAGAGATAGGAAAAGCCAGCTGAACAAGGCAGAATGTCTCCCAGACAAGATCTCATGGAAGGAACCACTGATCTAAAGAAACAATGTGTTCATCAGAAGAAGGGTTGCTCAGTAGTTCAGCAGTGGAACACTGTGAAAAGAACGTTGAGGAGACCGATGGTAAAAAACAGTTACCATCTAATCAATTCTGACTCATGGTTATTCCATGCATGTCACAGTAGAATTGTGCTCCCCAGGGTTTTCAGTGGCTGATTTTTTGGACGTAGATCACCACAGCTTTCTTCTGAGATACCTCTGGATAAATTTGAACCTCTAATCTTTCTATTTAACAGCCATCATACATTAATCATTTGCATCACACAGGGACTCCAGATGAATGGTACCCACAACTCCATTGGTGTCAAGTCAATTCTGACTCTCTAAAGTCATGATCCAACCACCTTCAAGTCTATGCTTACCCAACAGCCACCCCTGTCACTTTGACCAAATCAAACCCATTGCAATTGAGTTGTTTCTGACTCATATTGACCCTATAGGACAGAACAGAACTGCCCCGTAGGGTTTCCAAGGCTGTAAATCTTTACAGAATCAGACTGCATCATTGTTCTCCTGTGGAGCAGCCAGTGGGTTCACACTGTCGACCTTTTGGTTAGTAGCCCAAAGCTTTATTAACCACCATACTACCAGACACTTGCTCCCTAGCAAACTAACTCAGGAGAAAATGTGCTGGTCATATTTCCCACTGTGGATTAATTAATTAAGAGGCAGTCTGCTTACCTTGTCCAGTCCATGAAGCTAAGAACACAATTTGTGTTTGTTGAATGACTGGCTAATCTGGAGAACTTTATGTCCTCTCTTTTACTTCACTATCCGCAGACAAGTTCGATCACAAAAGGAAAAAAACCTTTGCAAAACACACACACACACACAAAAAAAAAAAAAAAAACTGGCTTGGCGTAACATTTTACCTTCATATCGTGATCCATCTGGATATATAAAAGTGCCTTGACCATGCTTTTTATTTTTGAAATATTCTCCAATGTAGCGAGCACCATTTTTAAATTTGTAGGTCCCCTGAAACACATTGATTACATAATACATAAAAAAACAAAATACATACCATTCCTAAATATCCTATTCACTAATAGATTCAATACCTACCTAAATAGAAAACACTCCATTCATGTCATGGTTCTTACCTGGCCATGTCTTTTACCAAACTCATACCTCCCTTCATAGGTGTCCCCATTGGGCAGTCTGGCTCTCCCGTGCCCATGCCGTTGACCTGCATCATTCCGTTCCCCTTCATATTCCTAGGGAAAGAAATCGAAAGAGTTACTATTGTTTCTTAAGCACTCTCCCTGTGCTAAGCATTTTATAAATACTCTATCATTGATGCATTTGGATTACGGTGTTAGCAAAGAATACTGAACATCCCATGGACTGCCAGAAGAACAAACAAATCTGTCTAGGCGGGAATAGCCAGAATGCTGCTCCTTGGAAGTGAGGATGATGAGACTTTGTTTCACTTACTTTGGACATGTTATCTGGGGGCACCATTTCCTGGAGAAGAATAACATGCTCTGTAAAGTAGAGAGTCAGTGAAAAAGAAGACCACCAGGTCTGCTGGTCTGATAGAGGCTGGTGAGACCCCTGAGACTAGGGCTCCTAGTTACCCTTCAGGTCTGGAATTGAACTCACTCCTATGACTTCCACCCAAACAATACTTCTCTATACCATGTAAACTTTCCTCATCTTACAGGGGAGGTGGGTGATCAGGACTGGGTGAGCTGAACTATTGGTCCAAGGTCCCACAACTAGTAGATATCCAAGGTGGGACCTGCCCTCCTCCAATATCTGCGCTTACAATTCATTATGATAATCTTCTAAACTATAAGCAAAATCAACCAATTTGTGAAAATTACTAGGTACTCCAAGATGTGTTCTTTATAGGAATATGCTTGAAATGGTATATACAGGTGGAATAGGTCCAAGCCCACACAAATACTTTCCCCATTTTTTTTCCTCTGATAATCTAGGACTTAAAATGCAAATGCCATAGAGTATCTGTATCCAGAAGCTCGTTTTACCCTGCAAAATAAAGGGGATGGGAGCGAATGGCAGGAAGGAGGAGCTGAGGAGTAAACTGGGCTCCAGGGTCACAAAAAGAGTGGTAGCATAGTGCCTAAGGCACTTGACTGCTAACCAGAAGGCTGGCGGTTCAAACCCACCAGCCACTCCTCAGAAGGAAGATTGGGCAATCTACTTCCATAGTGATACCGCCTCGGAAACCCAAGAAGGGGTTGCTATGAGTCAGAGCTGACTTAATTTCACATAACAACAACAACAACTTGTTACCTGGTGGTGCAAATACTTAATATGCTTAGATGCTAAAGGAAAGGTTGGAGGTTTGAGGTGCCCTGGAAGAAAGGCCTGGCAATCTATTTCTGAAAAAAATCATCCATTGAGAACTCAATGAAGTACAATTCTAATCTGATACACTTTGGGTCACCATCAGGGTTGACTCCATGGCAACTGATTAAAAAAAAAAGTAGACTTTAGGGGGCACTGGTTTTCTGTGGTAGAATTCTCGCCTTTCATGTTCAATTCCCAGCGAATGCACCTCACGTACAGTCACCACACATCCATCAGTGGAGGCTTCCATGTTGCTATGATGCTGAACGGGTTTCAGCAGAGCTTCCTGACAAAGACAGACTAGGAAAAGAGACCTGGCTATCTACTTCCAAAAACCAGTCAATGAAAACCCTATGGATCACAATGGTCTGAACTGCAAGCAATCACGGGGATAGTGCAGGACCAGGCAACGTTTTCTTGTTTTGTGCATGAGGTAGTCATGAATTGGGCCGATTCAAGGGCAGCTAACAATAACAACAGAGTCATTGGTTGTGTGATCTCACCAGCATACCTCACACCTGCGTCCTTGGCTGATGACAAGCATGTGTGAGTGTTTCTGAGACCCCCAGTACCAGACAACATGTTCTCCACATACAGCAGGAGAAAGATGAGGTCTCTTTCCACGAGGAGCTTCCTGAGTGGCAGGGAGCACAGATAGAGGACAGTTGCAACCATGTGACCTGTGGGTTGGGGAGGTCTGCGGGAGTGTCCATGGGGCTGCAGTGAGACAGTGGTTGGCCAGAGCTGGGCATGCAGGGCAGGCTTCCCAGGACAGCAGAATGGTGAAGGAGGTAAGAAGGGCACAGAGGGAAAGAAGTGGCTGGGGCTGCTTTAAGAAGAGGGCCAATAAAAAGTGGAGCTGGAGGAGAAAGCAAGGGTAGTACCCTATAGGATAAATTATCAGGGAGGAGAGTACTTAACTGGGCCATGAGAAGCCATCACAAAATCTCAACAATCCAACAACACTTGAATGGCAGTGTTTGGAGTGGTTATATGGATCTGGATTTCAGGAGAGAGAGCCTGCCGGTCCAGATACAAAGACGAGGAAGTTATCAGTGTACCAAAAAAAAAAAGACAAAACACACTGCTGTCGAGTTGGATCCGACTCATAGCGACCCCTCCTTGAGTTTCCAAGGCAGTATCTCTACGAAAATAGATTGCCCAACCTTCCTTCCTAGGAGTGGCTGGTGAGTTTGAAACGTCAGCCTTCTAGTTAGCAGTCAAATGTGTTAGGCACTATGCCACCAGCATGAAGTCAGAATGCTTGGTCATTGTAAGATGCCCTTCACTTTTCTGTGCCACCCTTGGTCATCAGCCTTGTCCTCTCATGTGGGTCCACTTGCAGTCTCCTTGCTCAACTGGAAGCTGTAGAGAGCTGGCTTTGGATCAGCTATACTACCAAGCACAGTGATCAACAAGAAGTTGTTGTTAGTTGCCTTCAAGTCAATTCTGACTCATGGCAACCCCATGTGTGCAGAATAGAAACCCATAGGGTTTACAAGGACAAAAGTAGATGCCTTTCAGAAGCAGATTGCAAAGCTGTCTTCTAAAGTACTTCTGCATGATATTGAACCACCCACCTTTCAGCTAGTAGTTGAGCACTTAACTGTGCCGTTCAAAAACTCTGTCCAATTAGCAGAAGGTTCCCCAAGCATGTGTATACATACTGGGCTAACCACATCCATACAGCTGACATTAAACCCCATACCTAGGGTTTGGCTACACTGAAAAACAGAAGGAATATGGGACCTCCCCGCCTACCAAAATTTGTTTACAGTATTCAAGCAATACATAAAAAAAATAAATCAGCCACAAAAGGACAAATATTCTACAATTCCACTTAAATGAATTATCTAGAATAAGCAAGTAAATACAGGTAAAAGTTCTTAGTGGTTACCAGGGTGCGGTGGGCAGGAGGGAAAAAGGAGGACTCATTGCTTTGGGGATACTGAGCTTCCAGTGATGAAAAAAAAAAATTGAAAACAGATGAACAGAGAGGTTGCATAACAGAATGAACACGATTAAAGGCACTAAATTGTATGTAGGAAGAATGTTGAAATGGCAAATGTTTTGTTACATATATATTTACCATAATTTAAAAACAAATAAACTCAGGTGTCCCCAGGGAAGAAAAGCAGGGAGGCAGGAAGTTCTTCCTTTGTTCTCTCAGAGAAAGTGGTCCACTTCCCTAATGCTTGGCACCAAGGAACAATTCCAAGAACTCAGTCAATTCAGACTGGACTAAAGAAAGCATGTGTGATTCTAGGCCTACATAGTATTATCTCAGGTAGTAATATGCTCCTTAGAAGCAAGGATGACAAGACTTTGTTTCATGTACTTTGGACATGTTATCAGGAGGCACCAGTCCCTACAGAAGGTCATTATGCTTGGTAGAGTAGAAGGAAGACTCTCAACTAGATGGATTGACACAGTGGCTGCAACAATGGGCTTAAACATAGCAACAACTGTGAGAATAGTAGTGTTCCCTTTTATTGTCCTTAGGGTCGCTATGAGTCAAAACTGACTCCCCAGCACCTAACAACCGTATCTCAATAATATCCCCGAGCCCAGGTGCTCTCATCTCTTCTTGGAGCCTGCCAAGATGTATTTTCCTTCATCCTTTTCCTCCTGGGAAGCCAAGTTCAGACACAGAAATGACTGAGTCAAGGACAGTATAACAACTGGAACTAGGGAACCTGGGCATCCAAGGAAACTGCCACCATGGGGGCTGACAGCAGGTGTGTGTGTCAGGGGAGGGCTTTCCAAGCTTTGCCTTGGAAACTTTGCCTTTCATAGAGAAAGGCGACTGGTTGAGGGGGAGGAACGGATGTGGCAACTGGCGGTCATAACCTTTCATCTTTCACAACCACTTCCAACACACAGTGCCCGGTGTAGCCAGTGCGGTCCTTTGTCCCTGGCTGGGCTACCTGTCAGGAGGAGCCCCGGTGGCGTAGTGCCTAAAGCACTTGACTGATAACCAGAAGGCTGGCCGTTCAAATCCACCAGCCACTCCTCGCACAAAAGGTTGGCCAAACTACTTCCGTAGTGATACCGTTTCGGAAACCCAAGGAGGGGTCGCTATGAGTCGGGTCCGACTAGGGGCAATGAGTTGGGATTTGGTTTTGGGCTATCTGGCAATTGTGGTTCTGTTTCCCTGGTCTCCGCGCCTCCCCAACCTAGGAACCGGCCTCTGGACAACCTCTCCCTCTCCCGAAGTTCTCACCCCAAGATCATTCTCTCCCTCCTCCTCCAACTCCTCTGAGCCTAGATCCGACATGTTCTGGCCCCAGCCTGGGTTTCTACCGCCGCCGCTGCGCCGCTGTGCCTCTAAACCGAGGAACCGGGAACCCGCACCGCCGCGTCCCCTGCTACCTGGGAGACGCAGCCCACCCCGCCTTCCCCTCACCCTCCTGGGCGAGGGAGGGGAAAGGCGGGAAGAGGCGGTGCTGAAGGCTCGCGAGGAGCCAGTAACAGCCACCAGCTGTTGTCACAGCAACAGGAGGGTTAAGGCGCGGGGAGGAGCTAGTGAAAGTGATAGGATACTGTCCTAGCAACCTAAGGGCACATCCACCAATAGCCAAATGAAAGAGGGAGAAGCGGCCTGGCGGCGCGACCCGGGAGCGCGATTCGGAGCGGGTTCGGAACCAAGACGCGGCCCAGGTGCCCCAGCCATCTCTAACCTGGACCCTTGTTGCTGGTCCCGAGTTCCCGTTAGCTTGCTGTTCGGTGCAGTGCGGAGCCGCCTTTAGAACTGGTTCCTAGAGGGTATGCCTGCAGGGGGCGCCTCGAGGCTTGCTCTGGAGAGGGCTTCTAGCCGGCGAGGGCCTGAGTATTGCCCCCTTTCCCGAAGTCCGCCCCTCCGGGGTCTCGGCGGGTTCGTTGTTACTTTTCTGGGCTCTTTGACCCTTCGGTGTTGGCTGTTCAGAGCTGTATCGCGGGCATCTTTTCACTTGTTGGTAAACATCTCCGCCACACTGGAGGAATCATTTCTGACGTCTTAGCAGATTCGTATCCACACTGACGTCTGCCAAGCGTTGACATCCTTCCCCGACTCCCGACGTGAGTCCAAACCACTTCGGGGTCTTCCAGGGGCCTCTGAGTTGGGTGTCCCAAATGAAGTCCCATTCTTTCTCTTCGTTTCCTTTTCCCCTACACACACACACACACACAAACACACACACACACACACACACGTACACTCACTCCTACTCCCATTCATAAATAGACCCCTCCTCCTGGCTTCCCTGTTACCGTCCTCCCTTTTCCCTTGCCCCCACATCCAGTCACCTGACACTCCTATCCACGGGCCCTCACGCTCTCCTGTGCATTCTCTCTGTCCTCACCTTAGGACCAGGCCTTCTTACTACCACCCCCACCACTCAACCTCTGCCCCCTCACTGAACTCTGGAAATAACCTTCTACTTATTCTCTTGGCCTCCAGCCTCTGGCTCTCTTAACCGCCCAACACTCCTCCCCTACTCAGAAACCCGCTACATAAAAACCAGTCTCACTTGTGGGCATTCAAGGCTCCCCATGAGTATGACATCTCAGCAGTATAGCTCACCAGTCCCTCCCTACATATCCTATATGCTTCAGACAAACCAAACTACAGGCACTTCCCCAAACACATCCCTGTTTCCCCACCTCTGTGCATGCTCTCTTCCTAGAGAAAATCACATCCATCCTTCAAAGACTGGCTAAGTTCTGATAAGGGCCCCTTTGGGGAAAGAAAGGGCTCAGAGAAGGAGGAAAGAACTTCAACTCTATGTATTGCTTTATCTATGTACTTTAAAAATCTGAGCAAGTATGACAAAACATAATTTTTTTATTTTAAGTGGTGGTAGCTTTGTTTGCTGCTGTCACCTCAGCTCCAACTCGTGGAGACTTTATGAGCAGTCATACAACATCTTCCTGTCATGGGTATGTTTGAGTCCATCATTGTGGCCATTGTGTTAACCCATCTCATTGAGGGTTTCCTCTCATATTCGCTGACTCTGTGCCAAATAAGATTTTTTGTTAGTACATATTACCTGTATTTGTCAGTATTGAAAATTTTTTTACTCTAAATAGTTGACATCTTCTTCCAGCACTTCTATTGATGCCTCAAACTAAAGGTACTCACTGTCTCTTTATTAATTCCCATAGTACCTTGAACTATCTTTACCATACACACTAAATTTTGTTTCCTGTTTTACTCATCTTGGTGCCTATCTGATTTCTGGATATCAGGACCCATGCTACCTTCATCTTTGTCTCTCTCACAGCACACAAAGTGTTTTACACATAGTAGGTGCCCAACCAAGCCAGTGAAACTCACTCCACATGGGCCTTTGGGACCCCTGGTGAGAAGCAAACATGGTCAGGATCAGTGGCATCACTAGGGTTGGTGTCACCAGTGTGATAACTCATGGTGTAACCCCATGGACCTCCTCACATACCAGACCATACAAGAATCCTTACTAATGTTTATTATCAATTTTAATCATAGAATAATGTGTGATTTGATATTAGAAGATCCAAAAACTAAATCAGCATAGAGTTTTAGCCTTATAGGTAACATGTAAGCTGGGCTTACAGGAAATGTTTTTACTATTGTAACTAACTACAGGGATATTTTTTTAAAAAATAATAATAAATTTCTTCTGAAACACAACATGAAAATTTTGTAGGCAGTTATTTTGGTGTCATACCTTCTGACAGTGTCACCTGGTGTGGTCCACACCCCCACACACACCCTGTTAATGACACTGAGATTTTTCTTCCTTTATCAGTTTTATTGAAAAGGTCTATTTCATGTTTTTGCAAATTATACAGTTAATTGTTTCATTTAAAATGTAAATATAGTTTTCTTTTTTTAATTTTAATATTTTCAATTTTAGCAATAACCCAATCATTTTGTTCCTTTAAATATAACTACTAAATATTCTAAAAATCTATCTAAATGGAGGGAAAATAGGTCTCAAGGTCGCCATTTTTTTGTTGAAAACATTACTTACCTAGAGCCAGAATGCCCTGCTTCCAATTCTGTGTTTCTATTGCTTATTGGATTTGGTGACCTTGGGCAACTCACCCACTCTCTGAGTCTCAGTTTCATATTCTGTAAACTGGGGAGAATAAGCCCTCCTGACCTCAAAGGGATGACGTGGGGACCAACAGTATTTTATTAATGTAGTGTTATCTGTTACAATAGTCACATAATGTTAACAATTAAGACATTACAGAGAAATCACATTAATAGAAAGTTTCCTCCATGCTCACCTCAACATGTATGTTTGTTTTTGCTAGGGACCTGGGAAGGAGAGTCTGAGTAAACACAGAGTTGAGTCTTGTTGGAAGCATTAGATGCCAAATCCACAGGGTGAATAGTCCACACATCCTGCAGAGCATACATGCCCCTCTCAGCCTCCCACAGACTTTTCCCTCAGAAACAATGACATAATGAAAGGTTACCATTTTAACCAAATCCTTGGGTCCAAAAGCATCACTCATTGACTATCATTTAATAAATAAACAATTAACAAGCCAACTAACAAACAAAAATCCACAATTATGTTGTTTTTTTCAGTTGAAAAGATGATGCCAACTAAAGGGGCTCTGGTAGCATAGTGCCTAAGGCACTTGACTGCTAACCAGAAGGCTGGTGGTTCAAACCCACCAGCCACTCCTCGGAAGGAAGGTTGGGCAATCCTACTTCCGTAGTGATACTGCCTCAGAAACCCAAGGAGGGGTCGCTATGAGTCGGGGCCAACTCGACAGCAAATAACAACAACAACAACAACAATTTAACAGGCTTTCTGGGAGGCAGGAAGTCTGGATTAAAAGGCAATCACTAATTTTTTTAAAGTATGTGTTGGCAGTTTATACATCTACTACAGTTAAGCAAGTCTTATTTTTATAATTAAAAACACAAACCCACTGCCATCGAGTTGATTCTGACTCATAGTGACCCCTGTTGGGTTTCTGAGGTGGTATATCTTTACAGAAGTACATTGCCCAGTCTTGCTTCCATAGAGTGGCATGTGGGTTTGAACCACTAACCTTCTGGTTAGCAGTCAGATGCCTTAGGCACTGACTTATAATAAAACATCAAACAAAATTTTAAATATTAGAAATCTGGAATGGTAAAAGAATCATAGATATGCAGAAAATGGTAGCTTCTTTTTTGGCCAAGAAAATTATCAGTTCAACTTTCAAACTTGCTCTAACAATCACAGTAACTAATGCTTGCTGAGTGCAGAGGAAGGGCCAGCTCTACTTTAAGGGTTTGCATGTGTTGTTCTCCTTAAATCCTCACAATCATTTCCCCATAATATTGCTTTAGAAATTGAGTCACAGTAGGCTAAAGTAATTGCTCAAGATGATACACCCAGTGGTTGCAAACCAAGAAGTCTGACTAAAGAGCTAATGTTCCTAATCACTTTACTACACTTTACTGCCTCCCAAGCTCAGGTTTAAAGAGGTAACCACCCACCAGCCACTCCTCGGAAGAAAGATTGGAAGATCTACTGATCTACTTCCATAGTGATACCGCAGGAAACCCAAAGAGGGGTTGCTACGAGTTGGATCTGACTGGAAGGAAGTGAGTTTATGGTTTTCTGTGAGTGACCTTAAACCATCCTATCAAGCAGAGAACCAATGGCTCATTTACCCTGAGATTAAGGAGACCAGTAAGCAGACTAAGCAAACTTTGTTCTTAACCACGTCATTAACAGCTGGGTGCCAAAAGCGCTACAGAATAATAGAATTTACAACTTGACTTATGGCCCACAGAAGAACTAGTCTCAGGGCTAGCCAAACCATCTTTCAGGCAATTTACAATAATATCACTATATTGCTAGTTTAGCAATTTCCAAATAATTGACACCAAAGGCCATTTTGTTGCCATCTTATTGTTGTTGTTGTTATATGCAGTGGAGTTGGACCTGACTCACAGTCACCCCTCCTTGGGTTTCTGTGGCAGCATCACTATAGAAGTAGATTGCCCAGTCTTCCTTCCAAGGAGTGGCTGGTGAGTTTGAACCACCAGCCTCTTGGTTAGCAGTCCAGTGTCTTAGGCACTATGCTACCAGAGTCAAAGCCACCCTATAGGACAGGGTAGAACTGCACCATAGAATTTCTAAGATTGTAAACTTTATGGAAGCAGATCATCACATCTTTCTCTCATGGAGAGGCTGGTGGGTTCTAATTGTCAACCTTTTGGTTAGCAGCAGAGCACTTAACCATTGAGCCACCAGGGCTCCCTACACCAATGGCAAAAACTACACCCACTGTTATCGAGTGGGTAGATTGCCTAATCTTCCTCCAGTGGAGCAGCTGAGGGGCTTGAACCACAGAACTTCTGATTAGCGGCACAAATACCTTGCCTACTACACTACCAGAACTCCTTACACAAAAAGCAACGTGGGCTAAAGAACAAGATCAACCTCTCCCAGAGAGCAATGGACTGGATTCCAAACCCCTCAGCTCTCCTTCCAGAGAGAGGGTGCTTTCCGGTTCAGCTCAGATCAGGCCAAGTTCCTCAACTACCCTGAGGCAGTTTAGGTGCAGGGTGCCTCTTCCTTCTTCCACCCAGGGAGCCCCAGACTCCTGGACCTTCAACCCCTGGGTGACCAAGAAGTTCTTGGAGATCACAGAACAACTCTTTCAAACTCTGAAGGCCCTCAAAACTTCCCCTCAGACCATTCTCTTACTGTTTTTGGGGGAATGAGGGGCAGAAAGGTAAGAAAATCACCAAAATAATAAAATTAAACCCACTGCCTTCAAATCAGTTTTGACTCATAGCAACCCTATTAGACAGAGTAGAACTGCCCCCATGGGGCTCCCAAGGCTGTAAATCTTCACTGAAACAAATTGCCCCATCTTCCTTCCTTGGAGCAGCTCATGGGTTCTAACTGCAACTGTGAGTCAATCTGAAGCCAGAGTTCTAGCAGCCTCCAGGAAAATCTTTAACCAGAAACCTTTTAGTGTCAGTAGTGCTAACAGAACTTTTGTAATTCTAAACACTCCTTAGGGCTTTTATCTGCCCTCCAGTCTCAGCAGGTATCAAGGAACTTCCTCCGAACTCAGCACGCATCACAAAAGCCATCCGGATTCAGCACGTATCAGAGATTTGCGGGACTCCTAAAAGTCTCCCCCATATCTGAGCCGCATCCTCCCTAGATAATATTTTCCTAAGTGAACTTTGGAGCTGGGGGGAGTTTCTTTACGTCCCCCAACATCTTAGATCACTGCCCTGAATCCCTTAGCAACAACCAATCACCTGTACCCCCTCGCCCCGGTGCTGCCCCTCCCCATATTGTTCCATAAATTGGAGAAGGAAACGGGGTACGGGGTCTTTTGCTTAAGCCACTGACCTGGTAAGGGCAAAGACCCTGACTTAAGTTAGCTAATAAACTGTCCTATTGCATTTGCATTAGCGTGGGTTAGCGTCTTCTTCTCTTCCGAAATTCTCCTTTACAGCCTGAGCACAACACAACCTTTTGGTTATCAGCCAAATTCTTTATCCACTGTACCACAGAGCTCCTTAATGACATCACCAGGAAGGGTTTATTCACTGGGAAAGGGAGGAAATCTTCCACCTTTTAAAAACCTTGTTCAGAATAAACTTCCCATCAGCCCCCAGTGGGCCCTTCCCATCTTGTACCAGAGGCCTTCCCATCATCCACCAGGGTCTTCCCATAATCCACTGGCAGGGTCTCCCATCATCCCCAGCTTGTTTTCCCATCATGCACCAGAGACAGATGCAGCCCTGCCGGAGGACCAAAGCAAGTGGGTGTTGGGTGAGCGGAGAAGGTGAGTGGCCACGGTTCAGCTTAGCAACCTTTACTCAGTAAGAAATTACTTTCTTTCCTTTCTTAAATATAATACCTTTGCTTCTAACTACCCATATTCCTCCACTCCCAACCCCCTGCCAAAAATAAATAAATAGGGAGTGAATAAAGAAAAAAAGAGGTCCCTGCTGACCAAGGTTGATCTCAGCAGAGAAGCATCAGAGAGTGCCTTCTGCTTCCGCTTCTATAATGAGGTTGCCCCAGAGGACCTGGAAGTACTCCCTGGGGCTCTTGTTTCCATATCTTCAGCAGCCTTACCAACCTCCAACCTGGGGAATGGGTCAAACTGGCTGTTGCCATGGCAACTGCCTGAGTCCCTAAGCGTATCCCTTCTGGGCAAAACAACTTGGAGAAAAAGATTTATAGCCTTTGGAACTGAGATGGATCAGGTTAAAAAAAAAACATTTTTAAAAAAATATTTGTACCAACTGCTTAGGTAATAAGGACTTTCAACACAATGAATCCAGGCCCATCTTAAGAATAGAAATGTGCAGTCATTTATTGAAATAATTTCACTCTCACATATTTATATTAGTTACATATATGTATTTATGTGTATGTAAGTAATATTTACATTTACATATATGGGTATATATAAATATGCATACATAAGTAGATATAGGTATATATTATATAGATATAAATAACACAGGAATTGAAACTTCCTTTTTTAAAAAATAAAGTCTTTGTGGTATTACACATTTGCATTTAGTGGGTAGGAGTCAGACCCAGGATGGGAGTCCTAGCTCAGTTTACTTCTTTTTGAAGTCAGTTTTCCCATCTGGAAAATAGGGGATAATGGTATGATTGACATTTTAGCACTCTTGGGATGTCTAAATGACATATTTATAATGAGCTTTGCACACAGTAAGCACTTAACAAAATATTAGCTACTATTAATAATTATAATACAAGGATCTCTGGTGGCGTAGTGCCTAAGGCATTTGACTGCTAACCAGAACCCACCAGCCACTCGGAAGAAGATTGGGCAATATACTTTGTAGAGATACTGCCTTGGAAATCCAAGGAGGGGTCGCTATGAGTCGAATCGACTTTGGTATTAATAATTATAAGGAGCTCTGGTTGCATAGGGCCTAAGGCATTTGACTGCTAACCAGAAGGTTTTGGCAGTTCAAACCTACCAGCCACTCCATGGAAGAAGACTGGGCAATCTAGTTCAGTAAAGGTTTACTGCCTTGGAAACCCAAAGGGGGTCTCTGTACGTCAGAATCGACTCAATGGCACTGAGTTTGGTTTGTTTGGATGTTATTAATAATTATGCTATTATTTGAATCCAGACTATTTTGAGCCATGGAGGCTGGATGAAACACCCTGAGGTGATCTTTAAATCTTAAACCAAAAACATGCCCTGAAGTCTTTTTAAAATCAAATAATAGTTTAGCTTAACTAGTAAAGAATGTCTGCATTGAGCACTGTGTTTTTTTAGGAACTATCTATATGGTTCAAATCCGTAACAGCAACTCAAAAGATTAGTAAGGAACCTTAGGGAGCAGTGAGTTTATGTTAATGAACAACGCAGGAAAGAAGGGTGAAAATGGTTGCACAACTTAAAGAATGTAATCGATGTGTACAAATTGTTGAATCAGTGTGCATCCTACAGTATACATTCTCAATAAAAACCACAAAAATAAATTATTAAAAAAATAATTATTGTGCTGTTATACTATTGTAGTGGCTTAAGCACCTTTTGTCTATCAATAGGTATTTGAGGAAATATTGCCTCCAATTTACCCTTATCTTCTTCAATTGTGTTTCCTTCCTGAAGTGAATCAAACTGCTAAAGATGAACAGCATCTTTGGTGATTATGACAATCAGAAATTAGTCTGTGATCAACAGATTATTTTTTGTTTTTTTCTTGGTGACAATATGCACAACAAAACATTGACTCATTCAATAAATTCTACATAGACAGATCAGTGCCATTTGTTATATTTTTTGTATGTGTCAGCATTCTCTCTCTGCTCATTTTTTTCACCATCATTAACTTTTAATCTCTAAGCCCCTTAAAGTTCTCATCTGTACTAGAGTTACTGTTGTCAGTTTGATCACATACAGGTAACTCTTCAAAAGAGCAAAATGTTCAAGGCCAACATTCTCTATAAATTGAGCTGAGCTGTTGTTTTGTTTATAGATGATTTCATGGGTTGGTTTTGGTTCAAGGTTTAAAGATTATTTCAGGATGATAGATTTGGGGGTTCCCCCAGTCTCAATGGATCCAGTAAGTCCGGTTTCCATAGGAATTTTATGTTCTGTTTTATTCTTTTTCCTCCTTTTCATCAGGATAATCTTTTGTGAATGGATTCCTTTTAATGATCATTTTCATTAGCACTAATATACATGAAAGTGAACAGAAATGGGAATTTTTTGAAATACATAGAAATATGCCTTCTTAAGAGTAAGGAACTCTGGTAGCATAGTGCCTAAGGCACTTAACTGCTAACCAGAAGGCTGGTGGTTCAAACCCACCAGCCACTCCTCGAAAGGAAGGTTGGGCAATCTACTTTCGTAGTGATACCACCTGGGAAACCCAAGGAGGGGTCGCTATGAGTCAGGTCTGACTGTACAGCACATAACAACAACAACAATAAGTGTAAGTAGGTAATATAAGTAGCAACTGTAACTGAGGATTATGTCTCATAAAATTGGCAACCAATGGGAGGAAATAACCAGACACACACACACACACCCCTACTTGTGGTATGTAGTTTAATGGAAGGATATTAATAAATTATTTTCCACCCAGGAAGTGGGATCACTGAGTTATTCATCACAACCAGCAGAGCAAGAAGTTTAGTGGAAGTCAGCCAGGATGCAGACAAGGTATGTCAGAAAATAGGGCAGCCTCCCATCTTACACTGGGCAGTACCTCCAGAGCCTGGACCATCTATGCCCTCTCTCCCTCACCACATGACATAGTACATGCTCATCAACATGGCTCATCAAGGGGATGTGCAAAAATGGTGTGAGGGTGGTGTCTGATCTCCTCTAACTCTGTAAGAAGGAAGAAGGATCAAGGTCAACAGCCCAAGGCTAGTTCCTATGAGGCAGAGGTCAGAAATGCCTCCAACTTTTTTACTAATTTTGACACCAGCCGTCCCCCTCAATGGTACTCTCTACTTCTCTGCTGGGTTCAAGAATTCATTGCAATGGCCACATAGAACTCACAGGCAATACTCTTGATTATGGGGTTTGTTAGGGAAGTAACATGTTACAATTCAGGTTCAGGAACACTCTGGTCACATTCTTCAATCAGAGCAGGCTCCCCTCAGCCACACCCATACGCCTGCCTCTTTTTAGCCCTGGAGTCTCCTCTGTTCAGTCATATGTTACAAAGCTCTTTTAGTTCTGGTCCTAGGTGTCTAGAGAAGTACCCCATTCTTCCAGCAATCCACCTGCTAAAAGACACTTAGCTTTCTCACTCCATGGCCCAGGAAGCCCACTGCTCTGTCTCATACCAATCTCTGGGTTCTGCTGCCTCTGCTGCCACCATCTCTGCCATCTCAGCAAAGTGTTATAGCTCTCTCTCTGTATCACCTGGGTCAAGGAGGTCCAGCACAGGACTCAAGTCCAAAGACTTGCTCCATTCTTGGTTCTTCTTTCTTGATGGTAGTAAGATCTTCCTTGTCCACTTCTGGAGTAGCTCGTTTTAAGCCTAGAGAGACGCCAAAACTAACCAGTCCCTATGTTAGGGTTCTATACACCTTATTTGCATGGTCCTACCCCTAAAAGGGTGTCATGTACTTTATTTATATTGTTAGCAAGCTATCTAATCCTCTTTAAGAGCCACAAGCACCTCACATTTGCATAGTCCTACCCAGGCATCTAGTGGGAGTCACAAAGACCATCACAAGAAGAGCCATATTAAGTAATTCACTGCACTGCAGGATGTTAAGACATTTTTTTTTTTTTTTTGTAACAGAACTGAACTTCATGCAGCACTTGGAAAAGGGGTAAACGAAAGAAAAAAAAAAAAGCAATGTAAATCAATATTTTTTTCTTTTTCCTTCAGCTTTATGATCTTTTATTATTGCTATTCTTAAATCAGATTTCATTTTCCAGAGGCTCTCTCAGTACATCCATTAGATAACAACATCTGAGAGTCTGCTGGATTTCTGGGTCAAACTCTAGAGGACAATGAAGAAGAGAAATTGTAGACCCACTTGGGACAAATTCAACATTAATCTATGCCATTAAAAACTTATCAAAACTATGGCCCCGTATTAGTCCCTTATTCTAAAATAGATTCCACTCTCCCCTCCTGGTGGATATATAAGCTATATATGTGAATAACATCACTATGGCCAGCATAGTGCTGGGAAATCTCATAGTACATGGGGCTACACCCTCCAGGGGCTAAAGATGGATCAAAGTTCTTGGAGAAAAGGTCAGGGGAGGAGAGAACAGACTGACCAATACATCCACTACTTTCCTAGAATGAATCTTGCCCTGTACCAGTTTTTTTTTTTTTTTTTTGTGGGGGACCTCACTGCTGTTGAGTTGATTCAACTCAGTGACTCCTCCTTGGGTTTCCAAGGTGGTATCCCTACAGAAGTAGATTGCCCAATCTTCCTTATGAGGAGTAGCTGTTGGGTTTGAACCACTAGCCTTCTGGTTAGCAGTCAAATGCCATAGGCACTATGCCAACAGAGCTCATAAATACAGGAAGATCAAATAATGTAATGAAGATAAAAATACTCCAGAAATGCCAGATGCTGTAAAAATGCAATGTGTATACTTTAAATATTTTAATTATACCATATCTGATGCATACAAAAAATAAATGTCCACATATCCATTATATAATAGAGTAATGCAATGGAACACTTGTGAACCCAACAATGAATGAATAAATAAATAAAGTTATGGTGGACATCTGGGTACATAGATCTTTGTCCACATCTCAAATTCAACTTTATATAAAATTAAGAATTACTGGACCAGTGGGGAGGAACATCATTAATAGTCTAAATACATCTTACCTCATTGTCTTCTAGAATGGCTATGCCTGTACGCAGTCTCATCAGCATAGAATGAGTGACTCATGCTGTTCCTTCTCCTGCTGTAAGTAGTTTTCTCCTTGCTAATTTAAGGGGCAAAACAGTATCTCACTATAATTTAGTAACATCGGACCTCACCTACATTCAGGAGGAGAGAAGAGAAGTGTGACCTCAGAAACACCTTTCCTAACTACATTAAGCCCTGTGTTCATCTCCTAGGGCTCCAATACAAAATGCCACAAAATAAGTAACATTAAAGAACAAAAATTTATTTTCTCACAGTTCTGGAGGCTAAAAGTCCAAATCAGAGTCTTGGCTATATTGATTCCTTCAGGGGGCGTTGAGAAAAGAACTGTTCCATACCTCTCTCCTAAATTCTGGTGGCTACTTGTAATCTTAGACATTCTTTGGCTTGTAGAAGGATCTTCACACGCTGTCTCTTCCCGTGTGCCTCTGTTTCTATGTCTTTCTTCTTCATAAAACACTACTCTGAAGAAATTAGGGTTTGAGAAGAACTAGATGGTACCTAGCTACCACTGTCAACTGCTAGGAGGGGGATCTATGTAGGAGATCCTGGATAGAGTGGGAGAACAACGTGGAACAAAACTCAAAATCATTTAAAAATAAAATAAAATAAAAAAAGGACCATATTTGCTGGTCTGATAGAGTCTGGTGGAACTCCTGAGACTATGGCCCCTAGCTGTCCTTCAGGTCTGGAATTGAACCGACTCCTGTGGCTTCCAGCCTAACAAAAGACAGACATATGAGCTGAACATTTACATTAGGTAGATACACTCCTTGGAGAGATTAGTTATGGGAGAATAGAAGGGCTGTGTATGTGCAGGGAGACAGTTCAGAGGGCAGGAGTGCATGGGAGGTAAGAACACATGGAAGAAGTAACTACTATGGCAAGGAAGTGGAGGGGGAGCTGTGCATTGTGGGAAACTACAGTCAATGTCATAAGACAAAATGTATGTGAACTGCTGTAGGGAAAATGAATTTGCTCTGTGAACTTTCACCCAAATCACAATAAAGAATTAACAAAGAAATTTGGTATTATTTTGTTAACAAATAACATCTATAAAGAAAAATCCTGGTTTCCCAAGGTCACATTCACCTGTGTGGGGGTTAGGACTTCATACTTTTGGGGGAGAACAGTCAGTCAATAATAAGCCCCTTCCTTCCACCCTTCATCAAGACAAAATGATCACAAGTAATCTCACCTCCCAGAAGTAGCCACTGATGGCATTTTGGTGTGAATCCATTGTGTTGTTGTTGTTGTTTGCCATCGAGTCGGCCCTGACTCATAGCGACCCCTCCTTGGGTTTCCGAGGCAGTATCACTACGGAAGTAGGATTGCCCAACCTTCCTTCTGAGGAGTGGCTGGTGGGTTTGAACCGCCAGCCTTCTGGTTAGCAGTCAAGTGCCTTAGGCACTATGCTACCAGAGCTCCTTAGGCTTTTTAAATACATCTGTACAATGACTTAATTGATGATTCCAATTATGGATACCATTTATTACTTTGCATTAAATGGTGAATATGTCAAAACTTCTTGAAAAATGTTTTAAAAGACTGAATAGGAGTATTTAACTTAAAGGAGATGCCAAAATTATGTTGACTCTAAATATTTGAATAATGAAAATGCTTAGTACAAGTTTGAAGAGGCAGGAGCATTATTACTTAATGAAACTGCTCCATTTAGGTTTTAAGAAAATATCTCAACTATCTTTTCTCAGTTTCTCATTTATTCAACAAATACTTCTTGGGGGACTCTCAAAGACACGTCCTTAGCTCTGGGTGCTATTGCTCTCTTCTTGTGGCTTCTGCACACCTGTGCTTTTTCATGATCCTTCTCTTCTCATCTGCAAGCCTCTTGCTAATTATCTAGCTGCTTGGACACCTGAGCAAACTATATTCCGCCCCCTCTACAAAGAGGAGTATCAGGGAGGTTTCAAACTAGGCATACAGTGTTAGGTTTCCCAGGCTGAGCATCTGTGCCACCTGAGCACTGAGACCTGCCACAAGAAAGATGAACCAGGCTAAGGTCCTCCCTGGCCACATTGTGTGCTCTGTCACCCTGAGTAATGCTGAGACTCCATAAACTTGATGGTGCTAATCTGTGACACGGGGGGACCATGAAAAAGTATCCCTGAACAAAAATGGGCATGTAAAATGTGAATATGTTTTAAAAAATGAGTTTTCTAGGGCTGCTATAACAAATTACCATAAGGTGGGAGACAACGGGAATTTATTCTCTCACAGTCCTGTAGACCGGAAGTCTGAAGTCAAGGTGTCAGCAGAGCCATACTCCCTCTGAAAGCTCCAGGGAATAAGTCTTCCTTGTCCAACCAGCTTCTGGTGGTTGCCAGCAATCCTTGGCATTCCTTGGCTTGTGGCCACGCCACTTTAATCTCTGCTCCTGTCTTCACATGGCCATCTTCTCTGTGTCTTCTCTATGTTTTCAAATGTCTCTCACCTTATAAGGAAACCAGTCATTAGGTTTAGGGCCCACCTTCATCCGGTATAACCTCATTTTCTACTTGATTACACCTGCAAAGATCCTATTTCCAAATAAGTTTACATTCACAGGTATGGGGGTGTTAGGATTTCAAGATACCTTTTTGGCAGAGACATTCAACCCATAACAACAAGGAGAAGATTATTTCATTTAAAATGTGACTCACATTGCATTCCTTTGGTTAGTTAGTTCTCTTAGTTTATGCAGAGTATTATTTAATTGGTAAAATTCACAATATTAAAAAAAAAAAAACACGATTTTTTCCCCCCAAAACATGCTTTTCTTAAAAAAAGAAAGAAAGAAATTTAAAACCAGAAAATTTGTTAACATCTTCAAGAATTTGGGAGATTTTTAGGTTTGTAATTTGAGTTTCTGTAAAGTTTTGAGCCAACTAGATGGCGATTTCCCTAAGAATGAGGACCTTTGTATTCATCTTTGCAACAGCTACAATGTCTTACAGATTGAAGCACTCAGTGACCTGTATTAGAGGAGAAGAAAACTATGTTACAAAGTGGTTAAAGAACTTTCCTAGTAGTGCTGGTGTCAGGACAGCAGTGACTGCAGGCAATTAGGAGATTCTGTCAAACCCTGGAGGAGACTATTGATCCAGAGTGCAAGTCTGGGTCAGTCCCGATATATACACTGTTCCACTCACATGTAACACGCATCCCCACTGCCTGCACTAATTTAAAGTGGTATTGCTGTGTACTTTTACACCTACTCCTGCATCTGCCACCAGGATAGTTATGAATTAACCCCTAGGAACTTTGTGGGCATATTTGATTCTAAAACCTCTATTGACTTTCAACCAAATAGCCAGACCTAAACAAGATGTACGGAGCCCTTCGCAGTGGACATCAACCTCAATGGGCATATGGTCTGGTTACCTGGTGTCATTCTGACAAGAAAATACCACAAAGAGGATGACTTGAACAAACAGGAGTTTATTCTTAAAATTTGGAGACTTAAAGTCCAAGTTCAAAGTGCCAGGCTCTAGGGGCTATGTGAAAGCCCCTCAACCTTTTGGGCTTTAACTCTGCCTGTTGCTTCTGGCCCACTGAAGCTAGAGGCATCTCTTCACTCAGGCAGCGAGTGGCTGCTGAGGCTAACAAGCCCAAGGTTGACAAATAAAATGGCACAGTCCTGATGTTAACAAACCACATAGCAGGTCATTGCTTCAAATCCATTGAAAGTCCCAAGGTCGGCAGAGCATGGCAGGCTGTTGAACAATGACACAGCTACATGCAGGATTCAAGCATGACAAAAGCTAGAGGCCGTTTCCCAAGGCTTCTCTTTATATACAGGAAGCAGACTACATTCCTCAGGCACCTACACAGCTGCTCACAGTAGATTCCACCATGGAGTTGATCACCAGTCTCATCATGGGGAATACCACATCTGGCAGCCCAGCCACTCAACCAGGCCCAGCCAAATTGACACACAAACTAAACTACCACAGCATAGCATACTACATAACATTGTTCTACATCCTACTTTGGTGAGTCGTGACTGGGATCTGAAAAGCTTGCTAGCAGCTATCTAATGTAATGATGGGTCTCTCTCCATCCAGAACAAAGAAAAATGAAGAAAACCAAAGATGCATAGAAACAATTAGCCCAAGGGACTGGAAGACCATGCTTATATGACCTATATGAGTAGACCTCAGCCTATATGACCATGAGACCAGAAGAACTAGATGGTGCCTAGCTACAACTGTCAACTACTCGTAGGGGGGTCAGTGGAGGAGAACCTGGATAGAGTGGATGAACAATGTGGACAAAACTCAAAATCATAAAAAAAAAAGACTAGGTTTGCTGGTCATATAGAGCCTGGTGAGATCCCTGAGGCTATGGCCCCTAGCCAACCTTCAGGTCTGGAATTGAACTCACTCTTGTGGCTTCCAGCCAAACAATAGGTATACGGGGTGAACATTACATCAGGTAGATACACTCCTTGGAGCGATCAATTATGGGAGAACAGAAGGGCAGTGTTTGCACAGGGAGACAGCTGGGGGGG
>NW_006921766.1:4065958-4088018 GCF_000298275.1 Orycteropus afer afer | reverse complement strand
TTGATGCACATATACAATGAAGAAATATAATAATCACAGTCCTCGTTTCTGCAGCTGATCACATGGTCGTAGCTGATATTCAGAACTACCTTCTTCTACCACCCATTCTGTATTTCCCTTGCCCTCAGGAAGCACCTCAGCTGGCCGTGGTTCTTTGCCTGGTGGGGTGACCCAAACCTTCTTTCCTGAAGGGTCTGGGCTGTTAGCAGTCATATCAGAAGTGGGTTGCTGTAATTTTCCATTGACTTTAATCACAGGGCATGGTAGTACTAAGAGACGTCCTAAAGTGTATTCCAGACATATTCTTCTTTACCTCCATTATGTAAAGCCAATACAATTTCCCCTTGGCAATCAGGATCTATCACACCAGATAGTACAGTAATGCCCTTCTTTGTCTGTTGATCCAGAGGCATGAGGAAGCCAAAATGGCCAGGTGGCATTCTTAATTTCCAGTTCAATGCAATACATATTGTGTCTCCAGGTGGGAGTGTTCCTCCCTTTGGGACTAAGATCTCCAGACCTGCAGAGTATAGAGTAGCAGGGACAGGAAGCAAAAATTTTTTGAGTAGGTCACTAAGGGTAATAGTGAATGGTACCACTCCCGTTTCTACCCCTTGGTTCCTGGATCCATGAATTCTGGCTATTGGAGAAACAGAATCATATATTGGCCTCCTGGAGAACATTGCCCCAAGCCTTCAAGGCATTGCCACCTAACTGGCACCGTAATTGTGTTTTCGGGAGGACACCTAGCCCTTAAAGCTGGCACTTTGAACTCAGACTTCTAGCCTCCTAAACTGTAAGAGAATAAACCCCTGTTTATTAAAGCCACCCACTTATATTTTCTTTAGAGTGGGAGTAGATGACCAAAAGAGGCATTTTCTCAGTGACCACTTCCCTTACATTTAGAAGAAATGCAAGAAAGACCTTCTTCTAGGAAACACTGGTAAGGAGTCTTGGAAGCACAGGTAATTTAACAGTGATCATCCTTATAAATGAGTGGTTGTCTCCATGCTTGTATTTCAGGCCTCCAAAATATGTTCTTAACTCAGACATCACAGTGTCTATAATTCTACCACTCAAAAGCCATTACCTAGGCTAAGCACAGCTTTCTATCTTTTTTAACTTAATATTTTTACTTGAAAACATGGTCTCTAGTTTTATAAGCAAATAGTGCTTAATGGCACATTATGACAAACAACTAGGCTTGACTTCACCCTTTCTACTTCTCCCTCTCACTCCCCAGAGGAAGTTACTTTAGACCTTGTCACCCTACTTCTCCATGTTTCTAAATAATAAAAATGTATTGAAGTTTCTCTGTCCAGTGTTAGACCTCTGCTTGGACTTCTTGTTTTGGGGACAAGAATCTAGCTCTTATACATCCCCTGACCCAGTGCTCCCACCATTTAAGTCTGTCTAAATTAATAATGGATGACTCATAAGTGTTGTTCACAGCTACTGCCTGTGTCCTTCCAATCATGGAGAAGAACCTTTTAGGGAAGACAGAATTCTCATACACGAGTCAACAAGAAGCAAATCAAGAGTACTTCTACCTTATGATAACTTCTTAGCCACAGCCAAACAGCTTGAGGGAGTGAGTTGCTGGGCTTGGGACTTAATGGGGACATTAAGCTCTCAGTTGGAAGCCTCTAGCCAAACAATAGACAGGTTTATGAGGTGAACATTTACACCATGTAGGTACATTCCTCGGAGGAAGGCTGGGCAATCTACTTCTGTAGTGATACCACCTCGTAAACTCAAGGAGGGCTCACTATGAGTCGGATCCGACTCAATGGCAGTGAGTTTGGTTTTTGGTTTTAGGTAAATTCGTTAGAACAATCAACCATGGAAGATCAGAAAGAGAGCATCTGCTCAGAGGGCAGGAATGTATAGGAAAGAAGGACAGAGGGAAACGGTAACCACAGAGAAAAAGTGGGAAAAGAGCTGTTACATTATGGGGATTGCAATGAATGTTGAAATAAAATGTGTATGAACTGTTGAATGGCATGCGAATTTGCTCTGTAAACTTTTACCCAAATCACAATTAAAAAAATAAAAGGTACTGTCACTGAGGAGTGGCACAGGATGGGGACAAGAACAGTCTCTTCCCAAGGCCTGGAGGCACCATCACACTGGATGTGTATTGTCTATCTTATATCCAGAGGCCTATGACTCCATGGCAAATAACAACAAGAGCAGCAGCAGCACATGCCACAGGAGCTCTGGTAGCATAGTGCCTAAGGCACTTGACTGCTAACCAGAAGGCTGGCAGTTCAAATCCACCAGCTACTCTTCGGAAGGAAGGTTGAGCAATCTATTTCTGTTGTGATATTACCTCACAAAGCCAAGGAGGGGTCCCCCATCAGCCACTCCTCGGAAGGAAGAATGGGCAATCCACTTCCATAGTGATACTGCCTCAGAAACCCAAGGAGGAGTTGCTATGAGTCAGGGCCAACTTGACAGCACATAACAACAACAATAAAGCACATGTCACCAGGAGCAGTTCAAACCCACCAGACACTCTGCAGAAGGAAGATTGGGTAATCTACTTCCCTAAAGGTTTGCCACTGGAAACCCAAGGAGGGTTAGTATGAGTCAGAATCAACTCGATGACAGTGAGGTTTTTTTTTGGGTTTTGGTTTAGCACATGCTGGCCATACAGGGCATGCTGATTAATGGGAGACTTTTTGTAGTGCCCAAGGTTTGACTGCTAACCAGAAGGTTGGTGGTTCAAGCCCACCAGTCACTTTGAGGAAGGCAGACGGGGCATTGTACTTCCGTAAAGATTTAATGCCTCAGAAATCCAAAGGGCATCATTACAAGACAAAATGATTCACTGGCAGTAAGTTTTGTTTTTCATTGTATTTGTTATCAGCTACATTAGTGATTGAACATCCCTCCTCACCAGTAAGCCCACCAAAACCAAAAAATCTTGCCTTTTTATCAGTGGAGATAAAGTGGAGCTTCTCTTCTCTGGGAGCTCTGGTGGCGTACTGCTTAAGGCATTTGACTGCTAACCAGAAGGCTGTCAGTTCAAACTCACCAGCCACTCCTCGGAAGGAAGACTGAGCAATCTATTTCCATAGAGATATAGCCTAGAAAACCCAAGAAGGGGTCACTATGAGTCAAATTGACTAAACGGCAGTGAGTTCTCTTCTCTGAGTTAAGTCATCAGATTCTGATTTTACCTTGCCTATACCTTGGGAGCTCTGGTGGTGTGGTGTCTAAGGCAATTGACTACTAACCAGAAGGCTGGCAGTTTAAATCCACCAGCCACTCTTCAGAAGGAAGGTTGGGTAATCTACTTCCACAGTGATACCACCTCAGAAATCCAAGGAGGGGTCGCTATGAGTCAGATCTGACTCTACAACAGTGAGTTTGGTTTTGTTTTATCTCTCTAAGGGAGCTCTGGTGATAGTGCCCAAGGCACTTGACTGCTAACCAGAAGCCTGGCGGTTCAAACCCACCAGCCACTCCTTGGGAGGAAGATGGGGGAATCTACTTCCATAGAGATACTGTCTCTGAAACCCAAGGAGGAGTCACTATGAGTCAGATCCGATTCAATGGCAGTGAGTTTTGTTTTGTTTTTTTTGTCTCTCTGGAAGAGCTCTGGTGGTGTAGTTAGTAAGGCATTTGACTGCTAACTATAAGGTCAATCATTAAAACCCACCAGCTACTCCATGGTTGTTGTTGTTGTTGTTGTTAGGTGCCGTCAAGTCATTTCTGACTCATAGCGACCCCATGCACAGCAGAACGAAACACTGCCCGATCCCATGCCAACTCCATGATGCCTGCTGTACTTGAGCCCATCATCACAGCCACCATGTCAATCCATCTCATTGAAGGCCTCCCCCTCTTTCGTCGACCCTCCACCCTACCAACCATGACATCCTTCTCCAGGGAATGGTCTCTTCTGACAACATGATCAAAACAGGTGAGATGAAGTCTGGCCATTCTCGCTTCCAAGGAGCATTTAGGCTGCACTTTCTCCAGGACAGATCTGTTAGTTCTTTTAACAGTCCATGGTACTTTCAGCATTGTTCGCCAGCACCACAACTCAAAAGCATCAACTCTTCTTCAGTCTTCCTTATTCATTGTCCAGCTCTCATATGCATATGAGGCGATTGGAAATATCATGGCTTGTGTCAGGTGCACCTTAATCCTCAAGGAGACATCCTTGCTCCTCAGCACTTGAAACAGTTCCTTTGTGGTTGACCTTCCCAATGCTACACATCGTCTAATGTCCTGACTGCTGCTTCCATTGGCATCGATTGTAGAACCATGCAACGTGAATTCTTTGACAACCTCAATCTTCTCTCCATTTATTGTGATGCTGCTCATTGGTCCAGTTGTGAGGATTTTTGTTTTCTTTATATTGAGACATAATCCATACTGCAGACTGTATTCTTCAACCTTCATCAGTAAGTGCCTCGTCATCCTCACTTTCAGCAAGCAAAGTTGTATCGTCTCCGTATCTCAGGTTGTTAATGATTCTTCCTCCAATCCTGATGCCACGTTTTTCTTCATATAGTCCAGCTTCTCGGATTATTTGCTCAGCATATAGATTGAATAAGTGTGGGGAAAGGATACAACCCTGAAACACTCCCTTCTTGATTTTAAACCATGTAGTGTCCCCTTGTTCTGTTCGAACGACAGCCTCCTGGTCAAGGTACAGGTTCCTCATGAGTACAATCAAGTGTTCGGGAATTCCCATTCTTCTCAATGTTATCCATAATTTGTCATGATCCACACAATCAAATGCCTTTGCATAGTCAATAAAACACAAGTAAACATCTTTCTGGTATCCTTTGCCTTGAGATGCCTTCCTCCAATAGCTCCCATGGGAGGAAGATGAATCTACTTCCACAAAGATTTACAACCTTGGAAACCCCATGGGGGTTGCTATGAGTTGGAACTGAGTCAATGGCAATGAGTTTGTTGGGTTTTTTTTTAAGTCTCTGTAAAGAGTTCTGGTGGTGCAGACATCACAGCATTTGGCTGCTAACCAAAAGGTCACAGTTCTAACCCACCAGTAACTCCATAGGAGAAAGATGAGGCAATTTGCTTCTGTAAAGGTTTACAGCCTTGCAAACCCTATGAGGTGGTTCTCCTTTGTCCTGTAAGGTAACTATGAGTCAGAATCAACTCGATGGCAGTAGGTTTATTTATTTTTTTTTTTTTGGGGTAGTGGTAGTGGTGGTTATCTCTTTAAAAATGTTGGATGTGTCCCAAGTATGAGGTCTTTTCTCAAGTTATGAAGCAGGGTATCCTCAGCTCCCTTGGGGGGGGGGGGCTCAACTCCCCAGGTGGCCCTGCTATCCACCCACCTTGCCCTCTCCAGGAATGCTCACTCCTCAACCTTTGTGTGGTACATCACATACCTCCTCCCTTGTTCTGTGTATGGTGTATGGTGGGTTTCCTGGAGAGGCCTAGCTCCTCATCAGTGGGTTGTCCTGGCATAGGACTTATTTTGCACTCTGCACATGGTTGTTATTCTTGTTATTAGTTGCCATTTAGTAGCTCCAACTCATGATTGTTCATGTGTTTGAGCCCATTTTTGCAACTATTATGTCAATCTATCTCATTAAAGGTTTCCCTTGATTTCACTAGCCCTGTCCTTTACCAAAGGAGATGTACTTTTCTAGCAATTGGTCTTTCCTGATGATGTGTCCAAAATAAGTGAGTCAAAGTCTCATCGCCATCCTCTCACAGAGTAGGTTCTCATTCTTAGTGGCTTGATCACATACATGACCAAATGCAGCCCCCCAGTAGGTGTCAGTTACTTTTCTTAAGACCAAGGAAAAGGGTGTATGTGGTGGTAGGGGGGGGACTCCCCACCCTGCTGGTACAAGTGGGGTGGTTGTTACCAAAACTTGACCCTTAAGTTGGATCTCTCCACTGTGTGTCCTCTCTCTAGGCACCCACTCAGGCTAAGAGACTCATTTACACAGTCACAATGATTGGGTGCAGACAGGCATTTATTACCAATTCATGACCTCATTACTTTCTATAGCAGTGCCCCTGGCAGCCCCTGCTGGTTCTCTAGTCAGTGATTACCTCAAATCCTCTAATTTCCCTCAAACACAGAATACCTCCTTCCTTTTCACTCTCAGCCACTGAGATTTTACCTTCTGTAATAAAGAGAAAATAAATAAGACCTCTCAACTCATGCCTTCCAGCTACAGAATTACCTCTGTCTCTGCAACACTTTCTCAATTGTCCCTTCTCTGTCAAAGCCTCATTCCCTTCCCATGGTTTGGATTCCATGCCTTTCTGCTTCCTGAGGGACCTGAGTCCTTCAAGAAGATACTGCCCTGTCCTATACATGCCCACTCCTCCTCCTCTCTTTGGCCTTCTTTTCCGACAACATTTAAGTGGCTCAAGTGAAAACAACCAAGTAAGCCTAGCTTGTGATCTGAAAATCCTATTTCCCACTGATGGGACTCTGCCCTCTAAGGAAAAGTGGCTGATTCCAGGTCTGGGACCAGAAATGTATGACACAAATTGGAACATCCTGTCCCATTAGAAAACAAAGAAGCTCTCAAAGGTACAAGAGTCTTTTCAGAAGAACTCAGGAATCAATTTGCTGTGGATCCCACTGGCCCAAGATGAAGCAAATGAGATTCAATAACTGCAGTGAACTAAACTTATCAACCATGACTCAGTCCATTCGTGCATAAATAAATAAAATGCATTGATAACTTTTCTAGGCTACTGGGAAGTCAGCTCATTATTTTGAAAAGTGCTAAATCAAGAAAGGAATTCTACATTTACCCTGCCTTTCTTATACGAACTGTGTGTGAAACAAGATTAACTAAATAATTGATGTGCAGGAGTCTCTTTTAAATGATGTATTTTGCAAAACAAGTAAGAAATAATAGAATTAAAACATCATCATTTTACAACTAATGAATTAATGAACACCAGGGCAGCCATTGTCACAGTATGAGAGCTGTTTGCCTCAGTACCTGGGAAACAGTTCTGTCCAAAAACTTGAACCTGAATTGGATTAACTCTCTAGACCTAATTATCAATTTGAGGAAATATAGAGGGCAAAAGAACATGTTTGACCATGTGGCAGGGAAACAGTCAGCAAAATTCAGATTGTGGGAAACTCAACAAGACAAATGGCCTGACCTCTTTTACAACAAATTGTTAGGGCAGAATGAGAGCGCGTGCGTGAGAGAGTTCTTTGTATGTTCCCTATTTCCATGAAAGACTCTACCACACAGCAGCCAAGCCAGACAAAGGTCTAACCTGACTCCTCCTCTCCTTGCCACCTTTTTCTCACTTCCTGGACCTTTCTCAAATCTGTGCTCTGACAGCTGCCCTCTCTGCAGAGATTACTACAGAAATTTTCTTGCTTCTCACTGTCTCCTCTCCACCCTGCCCTTGAGCTCTGGACCATCAGCGCTGTATTAATTTCAGTTCCCCAAACCAGCTGGCCGCTCGCATTTTGGGCTTGTGTTTGCTGTGTTCCCTCTACAGACTCTCTCCCTTCTTTCCACCATGTTCTAGGCTAACTTCTCATGTGTAGCTTAGTTCTTACTACGTCTGACTGTCACATCTAGGTTAGGAGACCCTCTCTAGCACTCTCTGTATCCCCTACTGTAATTTGTTACTCACTGTTGTCATTGAAGTTCCCTGTGTGAAGCCCTTTGAGAGCAGGGATGGCATCTGCCTTTGTTGTTGCATTTGAGAGGTGTGTGCAGTGTGTGTCCTTGCCTTCCTGTTGGGTGGGCTCAGTAGGAGGCTCAGCAGAAGATCCTAGGGCAGAAAGAGAGATTGTTGGTCTTCAGTGCTGTGAAATATTTCCCAACTCATAGCAACCCCATGTGACGGAGTAGAACTGCCTCAGAAAGGTTTCTAGACTGTAACCTCTATGGAAGATTAGCAGGTCTTTCTCCCAAGGAGCTGCTACGTGGGTTTAAACTGCCAACCTTTAGTTAGCACCCAAGTGCTTAACTGTTGTGCCACCAGAGGTAGCAGCTGTGTTCAGCAATAGCTATGTTCCTCTTTCAAAGCCCCATCCCACAGCCCCTGCCTAACAGCCTCCCAAACGCTTCAGCTCTCCCCAGTACCAATGACTGCAGCCTCTTTAGGGCCCTATCCCATGGCATAGCAGCTCCTTCCTCAGGCTCTCATCATTTCTCCCTTTGTGTGGACTGCTTCTTGAACTCTTCAAAAACCAGAGCCTTGTTTTGTCTTTGTGCCTGGCACAGGGTTGGCCCCTAATAAAACAAAAAGCCAAACCAGTTGCCATTGATTCAATTCCAACTCATGGTGACCCCATGTGTGCAGAGTAGAACTGTGCTCCCTACGGTTTTCAAGGTATGACCTTCCAGAAGCAGATTGCTAAGCCTTTCTTCCAAAGCTCCTCTGGGTGAATTCAAACCATCCACCTTTCAGTTAGTAGCCAAGCGCTTAATTGCTGTACCCAGAAACTCCTTAGCCTCTAGCAGGCACTCAGTAAATGTCAGTTGAATACAGTGAACATGCCTCTTAGCTTTTTTGTTCCTCTTTTACTGAAATAAAATCAAAAGAAATTCAAGCTAAGCATATTATGGGCAGAGAAGCCACCTGGAAAGGTCTGCTTCACTCAAAGTCCTGAGCCTGGCCAGCCTGCGTGAATTTCATTGGATTCCGGACATCAGCTGTGCCCTCAGGCAACCTGAATGCCACCACTGACTGTGGACACACCTCATCATTATTTTAAAATACGGGACATGAAAAATTCGATCAGATTGGAAGTGGATTGGATTTTCACAAGAAATTTCCAACTTTACATGTCAATTAAAGAACAGGAAGAGTTGTTAGAGTCTTTAAATACAATTTCAACTGTTGTAAAATTTGGGTGATTGTAAAAATTGGCTTTAAACTTATCCTCTACTTGTACAAAAAAATTGTCTTGATGATGGTGATATCTAAGAATTTCAAGAGCTCATCATTTAAAACTCTTGATCAGAAATTATATGCAACCACTTCAAGTATTATTATTGTTGTTAGTTGGCCTCGAGTCAGTTCTGACTCATTGGTGACCCACTGTGTGCAGAGTAGAACTGCTTCATAGGGTTTTAAAGACTGTGACCATTAGGAAGGAAATCACCAGGCCTGACTTCTGAGGTACCTCTGGGTGGGTTTGAATCTGCAACTTTTCACCTAGTTGTCAAGCACTTTAGCATTTGAAACAATCACTAGTTTTCATCTAAAAATGTGAAATACTTTATTTGCTATCTCCCTTGACACATTTTTAAAAAATGTTTCTTTTAATCATATAAGACAAACCATTTGCTAGTCAAGTAGATGCTGTCTCTTGGTGACCCTATGTGTGTCAGAGCAGAACTGTGCTGCACAGGGTTTTCAATGGCCTTTTTTCAGAGGTGCATCTGGGTGGACTTGAGCTTCCAATATTTTAATTATCAGCCTAGTGAGCTAACCATTTGCACCACCCAGAGACTCTTTAATCATATAAAACCATTAAACCCCTTGCTGGGTAGCTGATTCCAACTCATAGTGACCCTATAGGACAGAGTAGAACTGCCCAAAAGGGTTTCTAAGGCTGTAATCTTTATGGAAGCAAACTGCCTCATCATTCTCCCACTGAACAGTTGGTAGCTTTGCCTGAGAAAGGGGGGATGACTTCGCAAAATAGACCAGCTGGTTTACTAGTCATCACTTGGAGAGTTAGGAAAGGAAGGCAATGAGAAGGAGGGGCTTGGCAGAAGGAGACAAAGCCAAAGGGTAAGGGAAACTTGGGGTGCTACAGATGCAGAGGGCTGCCCTTGGCTCCCTCACTTGCAAGATGAAGATATCCTGGACTGGTTTCCTGTGGCTAAGCAGTGGCATGACAATGGGTGGGCAGATTTCCTTTCTGTGGGGAGTGTTTCTCAAAAGCTTAAAAAAGGGGTCCAGTGGGTGCTTCCAATTCAGCAAATGAACACCAGTATATGTGGGCATTTAGGAAACAACAGGGCCCTGAAGGAAACTAACTGTAACTAATTCACTGTTGTCCAGTCAGATCCAACTCATAATGACCCCTCCTTGGGTTTCTGAAGCAGTATTTCTGCGGATACCCAGTCTGCCTTCAGATGAGTGGCTGGTGGGTTTGAACTGCCAGCCTTCTGGTTAGCAGTCAAATGCCTTAGACACTATGCCACCTGAGGGAAACTGGAAGACCTGAACAGAGGCAAGGAAGGTAGCAAGCCCTCTTCAGAAGGGCCTGAAAGATTATGGGGTAATGAGAGGGGATCTTGGGAAACCCCCAGGGAATCTTCCACACCGTCCAGTGTGGTGTTTACATATCTGGCCCTTGACTGGTTTTAGCCTTAAGCATTGTAGTAAAGTAGGCAGGCTTCTTCCTGGAATTTCCTTTGCAAAATGTGTTTCTGTCTCACTTTGCTCTTCCAAGGAGCTCTGGTGCCATAGCACCTAAGGCATTTGACTGCTAACCAGAAACCTGGCAGTTCAAACCCACCAGCCACTCCTGGAAAGGAAGATTGGGCAATCTATTTCCTTAGTAGTGATACCGCCTCAGAAACCCAAGGAGGGATCGCTATGGGTCAGATCCTACACAAGGCAGTGAGTTTGGTTTTGGTCTTCCAGAGAGGTCCCCTTCAGGGACAAGTTGACCTGGCACCTTGTCCACAATGGGTTGTCTATGGCACCCCTAGGAAAATAATCAGGCCCTTCTCTGGTCTTTTCAAGGTCAAATTTTGGCAAGAAATGAGCGGGATTCAGAAAACAATTGATCTGGGTAAAGTGAAAACTGCCTGCCAGGCACCACTGAGGGTGCACCTGATGCAGGTGATGGAGCCAGCCCGGGATTTTCCTAAGGGGGTGAGTGTCACACACGTACCAGGTGTGGTCAAAGATGGCTCAGCCCAGACGCATCTCCGCGCCCCGCGTTCACTATTTAATAAAAGATTTGAGCTTAGCGATTCTGACCCTTGGCCCAATACAATGGGAATGCAAACCCAGAAGGCCAAGGACAGGTCCCTCCGCGCCACGCACGGTGGCGCCGGCCCTTCCCAGGGGAGTGTCGGTCTTGCCGCTGTAGTATACGACCTGCCTTTAAAACAAAGGGGCGACGCGCTGCGAGCCCTGGGGAGGCTCCGTGTGCTGTAGAGAACATGCAGTAAGTGCTGTGAGCTCGCGGGAGCTCGGGCTGCCGGTCGGCAGGTGCTGGCTGCGGGGATCCCTGGGTGGCCCGCGGGCGGGGCGCGGGAGGGGGGCGTTCGCCCAGGGCCTGAGGGGGCGGGGAGGGCCCGCTCGGCCGGTCGCCACTGCTGCCCGGCCCGGAGACCCGGGGAAAAGTGAAAGTGTAGCGGCGGAGTGGCGCTCCAGGAAGTCGCGAGCAGGAAGCGTCCGCGGCGGCCGTACTAGGACGCGGGGACGCACGGGCCTCGGCGGCGCAGGTGAGACACTGGGACCGGGAGGTGGAGGGCTGTGAGGGACCCTTTCCCGCACCTGCCGGCTGCCGGGACCCTGTAGCCGCAACTCGCGGCACCTGCCACCCCGGAGAACCGGGAACGGGGACCCGGGAGGACTGGGGTACTGCGCCCGCCTGGAGCTAGGCGGCGGGCTCCCTGCCCTCTCCAGGTTATCTTCCGCCCTTCACCTTTTTCTGGTGGTGGGGGGAGCAGTAAGGTCTCCAGCGCTCTTTTCATTGAGGAAAGACCAGAAATAAGGACATAGAAGAGTGGCCCTACGCAACAATCCCGGGCGTTCTCGAACCCGGCGCCGCGAGGGCTCCGGGGAAGTGGGGGCAGAGGGCCCGTGGCTTCACTAGAACCTAGGGCTGAAGTGAGCCTAACTGTCCCGGCCGAGTTCCCTCCTCTGCCGCGGAGATAGCGGGGTTCTGGGGATCAGGCGAAAGGTCACTCCGCGCATTATCTACCGCGCGATGGGGACGTAGGCGTTCCGGCTGAGACTTACCCACTCCCGTGACCCGAAGCCCGGGAAGGGGCCAGTACAAAAGATCTCCACCGGTTGGAGCTCCAACGCCCGGGCCTCTGGATGGTGGTTTGTTTGTAGAGCAGCTGGTTCCTGCGCCCGTGACCCTTCTGGACAACCCGTGATGACTGCAACCTCCTGGGCTTATGGCACTTAGAACGCCTGCCCACTAGTCTCTGGCTCTTTTGCCTCTCATCCCACTCCCAGCTCTCACTGCTGCTGATGCGAGTCTCGGTGGCTAAAGGAGAGAAGAGTTGAGGATTTGCCTTTGAATGGAGGATGCTTATAAAGTCCCTTACTGCCCACGCCTCCCCCTCCCCAGGCTTGCATTTCTAAAGAGAAATTCCAAATTTTGCTCTCTTTAACTCCTAAATTTGACTGCCAGGAAGGTGCCCCCTACTCTGAAACTTAAATGGACTGAAGTTTAATTGAGTTGGTAATTGTATTAGCATCCCCCCTCATCAATATCCCTTTCAATCAAGCTTTAAAAACCCAAGATTCTTAAATCGCGGCAAACCACGTGTAAGTGGACATAAGAGCCTTTTTGTGCAGACCACCTTTGGTGTTCTGATTTAGGGGATGGATAATGGTATGAACAGAACTCAGATTCCTTTTTGTGCTTAAGCCAAAGGAAAGGGAGGGCCATTTCCATTAATCTTTAATGTTCTTTAAAAGCACAGAACTATAAAAAGTGTTGACTCTGGAAAGGAGATTGTCTCCATCTCTTGATAAAAAAGAAAAATATATGAAAACTTTTTTTGGGGGGTGGGGGGAGATGCAATTCTCATCCATCTTTGCCTTTAAAATGAGACATACCCTAACCATTTTTTGCCTTTAAGTAGATTATTTAAAATGCACAAGGGGCTGATTTGATTATTTATGGTGGCGGCTCAGACCTGGAATGTTGTTTTCTTTATCACCTCATTTTGCTATTGTTTGTTTTTAGTCTCAGTACAATGAATCTACATGGAGCATTTGGAAATATTCTAGGTGCACAGAGCACCAAGTCTGAGGTCTGAGGGTGGGGTTTGAGGATGTTTATTTGCTCAAGTTAATCCCCTTTCTACAGTGAACTTTTGTTGTTATGTGCCATTGAGTTGAGTTGGCTGCTGGCAAGTTGGCCACTGACTAATGGTGACGCTATGTGCTTCATAGGGTTTTCTTGGCTGTAATCTTTATGGAAGCCTTTCTTCCATGGAGTCACTGGATGTTTTCCAACAGCCAACATTTAAGTTAGAAGTCAGACTCAAACTACTTGCACTGTCTAGCTTTGTACAGTTGACCAGTATGTGCCCTTTGAGGAGATAGGTATAAAATTCGTGTTTCCCACGTTTTCTTGGAGGTACTCCATAGGCTATTTATTGCCACCTTTGACAGGAGTGTGAAGGTGGCCATGTTGATACTTTCCCTCAGTGGGTTTGTAAGTTCAAGGGGCACCTATAAAAAGTGGTTTAAGGGGAAAAAAAAAAAAAGATATTTTCTTTTTATGTGCTTGGCTATATGCCAAAGCCAAGTGACTTGCTCCGGTACTGCTGCCCTTTCTGTGGAGGGGTTGGACTGGCTGGTGGGAGGTGTGTTGTTAAGTGCTGTCCAGTTATCTCCGACTCTCGTGACCCTATCTCCAACAGAACAAAACACTGCCTGGTCTGTGCCAGCCTCACGATCCTTGCTATGCCTGAGCCCATTGTTGCAGCCACTGTGTCAATCCATCTTGTTGAGGGCCTTCCCTGTTTTCATTGACTCTCCACTTGTAGCAGGGTCAATATAGGTACTTTCATCCCCATTTTTCAGCCAGAGAAGGTGAGGAAAGCAGAAAGGTGAAGTAACACAGCTAAACTTAGGAGCCTAAGGTCAGTTGTGATGCATTGATATGAAATGAATAGTATTTATTAAGATCTAGGAGGAGCTGAGGTGCCTCATGGGGCACAGGTAGTTGTTTTCCTGGCTGGAACAAGTGGGCCTCCACCACTCAGCACTCCATGAGGAGAAGCCTGCTGGAGATGAGGCAGCTGGATTTGCTCTGGGATGAAAGCCTGTCAAAGACTTTGATTTTTTTTTTTTCCCCCCTAAAAGTCATGCAAAGGAAGATCATTGAAGAAGGTGCATTTTTTGCAAGCTCACTCTGAAACGAGGGTTAGAGTGTGCTGACACTGATTCTGTTTTAGAAGACACAGTGACCTCACCAGGGCTGAGCAATGGTTCATTCTGTTTATACATAGGGTTGCTATGAGTTGGAATCGACTCAGGCATCTAACAACAATAAATTTGAATGAAAGGTGTTTTCTATTACTTATTCAAAAGCAGGTTATTTAAAGACATTAAATACATTTTAATGTCTTTAAATCCAGATTGATTTTTACTCAAAATAACTTTCTTTTCTTAAAGAAATATTAATACAACCTGGACTATTCTATAAACATTAAGATAGAAAATCCATGTTGAAGTGTGTACAGGGCTACTGTGCACTGTGTTATGTAAAGTTGGTCCATGGAGTTTTTGTCACAAATGCAGAAAGGGAGGCAAGGCTGGTCTGGGGAGCTGGGGGCCTTTCAGCTCTCAGGCCTCCCTACCTATTCCTAACTGTGCCTCATCTTTGACTTGGTGATCTTCTGTGACCTCTGTGGTGACCCACAAGAGATGAAAAAAGGAAGAAGCAGGGAGGTGAAGTCAGCTCCCACCATATTACATAGGTTTAGATTCAAATTGAAAAGCTACAGTGAAGTGATTGGCTTGACAACCTGTCATCTTGGACAGGCCTGCACTTCTCTTTGTGGATCAAAGCTGGCCTGGTCCACATGGGGAGGATTGAGCATATCCAGTTGACCTGGCATGCTCTATAACAGAGCAGATGGCATAACTGCGGAGCACATACATACTTGGTTTCATATGAACATTAACTCTACTTCTATAGTAGGTCCCAGTTAAGAGTGAATGGGTTGTGCCTTCCAGACACAGATGGCATCTGTGGTCCCTTTAATATTTCATCAAAACATGATATGAAATTCATTTCAATTTACTTTGAATAAACTGCCTCAGGGGTAGGTACTGCCTCCACGTGGTCACACCCATGCATGGTGGGAGCTCTCTGTCATAATGCCCCAGCCCAGGCTGGGTAACAACCATACCTGTTAAATAGTGACTTCTGCCAGTGATACCTCTCCTTCTCCTTGCAGAGTGTCAAGCCACTGCTGGAAGAAGAGGGGACGCAAGACCCAACACAACACTATCTCTGCATGTTCCCAGTCTGTATAAGCTCTAGGAGCCATAGAGAGGTAACTCGGAGCAAAATTTAATTGCCCATGTATGAAGCATCCTCTTTCGTGACTGAAGCTCCATGGTTAGTGGTGATGTCCATGGCTCGGCTCCCTGTTGGCATTCACTTCCTCATCTCATTCTCCAGGGACCAGTGGTAAGTCCTGGTATGCAGTGTCTGGTGTGGGACTGTGTACAGGTGTAGGTATACCATGTGGCTTTCGCTTCCTGATGTCACCACAAAACACATGGGGTTGGGTTGCTTCCCTGGTAATTGTTGAATTGCTTGTTGGTAGTAGAAGCAGTGACTAGGAGCATTGTCTTTGGCACAGGTAGTGTTTAGACTCCCTGTTTAGTCTTTAGTGGTTTCTGTAATAATCAAGGTCCTCACAGGAATATGATCACTGTCAACTGGCAGGATTATGAAACGGTTGTGGGTGAAGTGAGTGTATTGAATCTGAGCTCAAATGAGTGGCCTGGTTTTCAGTACTTTCAAGGAGAAAATGAAATCTAAACAAAGTCACAAGTAGGCCAGATCACCAGTTTCTTTTCAGGGAGCATCTCTCCATAAACACTCTGGAAGTTCTTACCAGTGGATTTGTTGATCTCATGCTCCATGAAGGAAGCAAATGGTGGGGCAGAGTCTGGAGCTGGCTTTCTGGCCTCCCACCCAGACTCTTGGAGGTTTCTTTCCCTGACTGCATCCTGCCACCAACCTGCTCATGGCCTCCACACACTAGGCTGCTGGCTAGGCCTCCTTGTTGCTGGTTTGTGGAGCTTGGTCTAAGAGCATCTAATTCTCTCAGATTTGACTTGAGAACAACCTCTTTCTTTAACCGGAGGGTTCCCTTGTGGGCTTTTAGTTCATATCTACTGCTAGTCTAGTCACAAAGACATTGTTAAATAGTTAAATTTTATTTAGTGCGTTTTTATCATTGGCCTCTTTAGTTTTATAACTTTCTCTTGATGTAATTTCAAACTCACAAAAGAAAATTTTAAGAATGTTAACATTTTGCCTCATTTGCTTTTAACCTTGGCCTCTCCTCCACCAACACACTTTTTCTGAACCATTGAGAGTAAGTTGCAGACATCATGCCTCTTTATATCTAAATACTTCAGTGCATATTTCCTATGATGAAGGCATTATCTTACAAAACCACAGCACAGTCATCAAAATCAGGAAACTTCAAACTAATAATACTATTATCTAATTCACAGTTATCTTAGTTTTCTTGTACTGCTGTAACAGAAATACCACAAATGGATGGCTTCAACAAACAGAAATTTATTCTCTCACAGTTTAGGAGGCTAGGAGTCCACATTTAGAGTGCTAGCTCTAGGGGAAGAATTTCTTTCTCTCTTTGTCTCTTGTTCCTAGGAGAATCCCAGCACAGGGATCCTGGGTCCAAAGGACACACTCTGCTCCTGGCTCCTCTTTCATGGTAGTAGTAGGTCCCCACTCTCTGCTAGCTTCTCTCTCCTTTTATCTCTTATAAGATAGAAGGTGCTGCAGGCCACACCCCAGGGAAGCTCCCTTTACATGGATCAGAGCTGTGATGGCACTTGGGGTGTTACAACCTATCCTTAATCTTAATCCTTTTACACCTGATTGGCTTATCATATCAGATCACAACATGGAGTATTATTACATATCTACCACATTACATCATTCCATAACTTCTAAACCATGAGAATCATGTCAACACAAATTTTGGGGAAACACAATTCAATTTATGACAACAGTCTATATTGAAAATTGTATTAAATGTTCAATAATGTTGTCTATCACTTTTTACTCCCCATTCAAGATCTAGTCCAGGATCACGCATTGGCTTTAGTTGACTGGTTGGTTTTGTTGTTGTTGTTGTTAGGTGACGTCAAGTCAGTTTTGACTCATAGCAACCCTATGTACAGCATAATGAAGCACTGCCCAGTCCTGCACCATCGTCAGTCTTTGCTATGCTTGAGCCCATCGTCACAACCACTGTGTCAGTACATCTTGTTGAGGGTCTGCCCCCTTTCTGCTGACCCTGTATTTTACCAAGCTTGATATCCTTCTCCAGGGACTGGTCCATTATAACAACATGACCAAAACATGAGAGTTTTAGCTTCTTTAATCTGGAACAGTTCTCAGTTTTTTTGTCTTTCATGGCCTGCACATTTTTTTTAAGGGGATAGGCCATTTATTTTATAAAATGTCTTTTGTTTTGGTTATGTCTGATATTTTTTCATGATTCTATTTAGATTATGCATTTTTGGCAAGTATATCACTGATGGTGAAGGGAGTCACAGTTACAGAAAGGGAAAAGACTATAGTGAGTGATGTGGTGTTGGGTTAGAATTAAAGGTATCAGGGTAAACTCTTGGACTTTTAGTATATAAATAGATAGGTTGATGTAGAAGTAACCAAAAACCAAAGCCATTGCCATAGAGTCTATCTTGACTCATAGTGACCTTTTACGACAGAGTAGAACTGCCCCATAGCATTTCCAAGGCTATAAATATTTACTGAAGCCTCATCTTTCTGCCACAGAGCAGCAGCTGGTGGGTTCAAACAGCCAGCCTTTTGGTTAGCAGCCAAATGCTTTAACCATCATGCCACCAGAGTTCCTTAGATATAGAAATAAGAATGAATGTATAAATACACACACACACACACACACATAGGAGCTCTGGTAGCATAGTGCCTAAGACACTTGACTGCTAACCAGAAGGCTGGTGGTTCAAACCCACCAGCCACTCCTCAGAAGGAAGATGGGGCAATCTACTGTAGTGATACTACCTTGGAAACCCAAGGAGGGGTCGCTATGAGTCAGGTCTGACTCGACGGCACATAACAACAACAACATATATGTATATATGGATGTGTGTGTGTGCGTGTGTGTGTATGTGTGTGTGTCTATAACAGGTCCTAGCTCAACACATTGAGAAGACCTGGGAATGGCAATGCCCCAGTGGCACACCTGACACCAGATCTTGGTTTCTACATGCCCTTCCCAACTACAAGGAGCCAATAACCTAGATGTAACACCAAACAGTAAAAACAGTAGATGGGTATAAGGAAATAAAAATCACCTAAAACTCTTGCTTCATAAATAACAGGAAGACAGAACAAGGTGAGGATATGATTACAAAATAGGAAAAGGACTCTAGGAGAGTTGTTTAGAATATTAGGCATGACCCCAGAACCCAGAGTAGTCTTACAGAAATAAAAGGTCTGCTGGCTCTCCAGGATAGGCTATTGAGGTGGCTACCGGACAACACTAGTCCCAGAGCGCTGCTGCTGTGGTTTGTCCATACCTGGTGGGAAGCTGTGGTCAGACATTGTTAAGGGAAACACCAAACTCATATTGCTGGCTCCTCCCTTCCCCAAATCCTGTGGAAATAAGATGTGGAAAATGAGAAAAGAAGGAAGAATTTGGAAATAGAGGAAGGAGAGTTGGCCTGATCCTGGCTGAAAGGTTTTCCTCATTGGGAGGCCTATCTTCTATCTCTAGGACACTTCCAGATTGCTGTGTCAGTGGGTCAGTGTTCACAGGCCCTGGGTGTGGGCGGCAGCTCAGCCTCCCCTAGTGTGGGCCAGCCATGAGAATAGTCTGAAGCTCCACCAGGCCGGGGCTGCTGAGAACTGCATGCAAAACCACCAGGTGGAGAAAAAGGCAAGCAGCTGCAAAATGACTGTCAGGACTGATAACCTTACAGGCTTGCCAATCGAGGAATGCCAAGGTAGCATAGTGCCCTAGGGCTTCTTAGAAATTTTCTGGTCATACTGAGAGAGATCCTCATTCCTGGGCTGTCTGGGTAGAATGGAGAGCAGGCCTAAGTACCCATTTAAGGAGAGGCATCCTTTCAAATACTTCTTAGCTATACCAAAAAAACCAAACTCACTGCCGTCGAGTCATTTCTGACTCATAATGACTTCTCCTTCGGTTTCCGAGGCAGTGTCTCTATGGAAGTAGATTGCCTAGTCTTCTTTCTGAGGAATGGCTGGTGAATTTGAACTGACAGCTTTCTGGTTAGCAGTCAAATGCCTTAGGCACTACGCCACCAGAGCTCCTAAGTATTTCTGAAACTCAGATCCTCATAGTCAATAATACAGCTGTAAAACTGATGGCCAGTAGCAACCCCAACTTCACATTGTCCTACTGTCACCCTGTACCCTCTGTAGCTAGACTGAGCCATTGCAGACAAATGGGAGACAGTGTTCCAAGGCTGGTCAACCATTGTCTCTTATGTGGCCTGGTCATTGCTGGGGCCCCTGGTATATTGTTCAGGGTGGCCTGTGGAGAGTGGCCCAGGTCCAGCTATGGCCCACGTGGGGCCTGGACCTTAGAAGCATGGCTTGAGAACTTTTTCAAAGTTCTTGTAAATGCAGAATGTCAGATAACAAGATAACAAGTCGATAAGCGAGGAATAGGTGTATTGTTTGGTTTTAAGACTTTGGGGGATATCTTTGGTTTGAGGTTTAAATATTATTTTAGGACAGTAGTTTTGGGGGTTCATCTAGCCTTAGTGGCTCCAGAAAGAATGGCTCCATGATTCTTCTGTAGGATCTTTAGTCCAAATGTTCAGTAATTCCACAGCATTTTCAATGGCTGACTTTTCCTGGAGTAGATCATCAGGCCTTTCTTCTGAGGCACATCTGGGTGGCCCCTAACTGCCACACTTTCAGTTAGCAGCTGAGTGCATTTACCATTGCACCCCCCCCAGGGTGTCTGCATGAGGGAGTAATGTGTAGTGAAACAGAGAGCTGAATCAAAGGATCAAGAGACTTCCATTCCCTCGTCAAATAGATGGTTTCAGCTCACTGCATCTGTCCAGCCTTTGTTCTTTGGGCTTTTGGACAAAGTACACACTCATTTTTTTGTAGTCTCACTTTTTCCATACTTGGTTGTTGGCCTAGGTTTGGAGAGTAAATGAACCAAACCAAGCTCACTGCTATCGAGTTGATTCCAACTCCTAGCGACCCCCTTTTGCATTTCTAAGGCAGTAAATCTTTATGGAAGTAGATTGCCCAGTCTTCCTTCGGTGGAGTGGTTGGTGGGTTTGAACTGCCAACCTTCTGGTTAGCAGTCAAATGCCTTACAGAGAGTATAAAATCCTAGAAAAAGCCATCAGTAAGTTTCCTCAGTGATCAGAGAGTAAGGGCATTTCTTTATTCATTTAGAAGGATTTACTGAGAACTAGCAAATTGTTTTTTGTTCCTTTCCCTAAGGCACAAGTGTCCCAAGATTGCAGGTTGCAGGTTTGAGTCCCAGGGTTCCACTAGGTCTCTTATTCCACCTAAATTTGTTCTTTATATATATATATATAAAATTGGAAAAGTTATCTATCCAACTCCAGCTTTTTTTTTTGAGGCCAGATAAGCAGGCACCCCCTGTGGTTCTCTGTATTATTCACATAAAGCTTCCAGCAAGGTATAAATAAAGGCATTAAAGATTTAGAGCTGACACTGGAATAAGTAACTCCAGCATCACTCAGGGGTGGGGGAGCTCTGGTAGCAAAGTGCCTAAGGCATTTGACTGCTAACCAGAAGACTGGCGGTTCAAACCCACCAGCCGCTCCTCGTAAGGAAAGTTGGGCAATCTACTTCCGTAGTGATATTGCCTCAGAAACCCAAGGAGGGGTCACTATGAGTCAGGTCCAACTCGACGGCACATAACAGCAACAGGCCATGCCCAGAAAGGTCCTCTGAGGGGAGAAGTGCTACCTTTCTACTGCACATAGTGCCTCTCCCCTCAGGTGACTTTTGATTCAAGTCTCACACAATTTAAGAAACTGGACAAACTGGTAGTTCTTCAGGGCTCAAGGCACTACCTCAGGATCGAGGAGGGTTGGCCTCCTTGACTGGAGCCCTTTGTCCAGCATGTCTTTTTCCATCCCTCCCTTTTTTCCCTGTTATCTCTTGCCAAATACCCTTTTCCCCTTCCTGTTTCATCCCCCAGAGAAATATTTTTTTTTAATTTGACACAGGAATTAATGTTTATCTTCTTCCTAAAGTCTTTTCTTTAGTTTTTCATACTTTAGTACTTATCCTTGCACTGCTATTCCCATAAACCAGGACATAGGAAGTCTTGGTACCAGTGTTTTTTATGTCGTTGACCTTATTCATAGCTTGTTAGCATCACTGAGTTTTTGTCATTGAGGTCGGTAAAATATTTATATTTCTGCCTTGCTTGTGTGCCTCTGAAAAGTTGTACAGAAGTAAAAAGTTAAAAATAAGTATGATCTTAAATGCTCAGAATAGCAGGCTGCCCAAGAAACTTGTGGCTAATTTTGTTATAAACTGAATAACCATCCCATTTTGTCTGCTTTCTAAATACATGTGTACATGTTCTGAGTACTACATTTCTCTTTGATTACAGGTTTTTTTTTTTTAAAGAAAGTTTAAATAGTTTAGTTTAGACAAGGCAGAAGGGGTATTTTTTTTTAATGTTATAATATTGTAGTGATATTATAAATAGGATTGATAGTGACTGAGTGAATTATAAATAGCCTAACAAAATTTAAGGTTACAGTTAAAATGTATTCTTAATGTGTCTCATCTCAATCACTACCACTCTTCCGTGTTTCAGGTACAGAGCCTTCACCTTTTTTTTGACGTTTTTGCTGTATGCAAGTTTTCACTTATCTAGAAAGCCTATCAGCATAGTTAAGGTAAGAAATCATTAAGTACACACACATTCTGTTTTATTTCAACCCTATAATCTGTGTAAGGAACTGCTTTACTGGAGTCATCAGGGGAGGGAGGTAAATGGTAAGGGAATTGATGAAAACAGATTTGTGTCCAGGCAAGCAGCAAATTATTTTGCTGCTTGGATTTTTTAGCTTCCTTTTTCTGAAATTAAAAATCTTTAAT